>NW_026859600.1:0-289806 GCF_026571515.1 Ruditapes philippinarum | reverse complement strand
AAAAGAAAGAAATTACATCAAACGTAGTTATTATGTTTACCCATCTGTGTTTGAATTCCATGATTTGTTTATTTCTTCGAATTAAAACGATATTGTTAAATTGTGCAAATATATGAAAGAGGCATTTGTTATACGAAATTCATATATAAATAATATGACCTGAGTAGTACTAAGTACCTTACTGTCTTTGTTATACATGTATGTATTATATGTAAATATATGTTAAAGTGCATATGATTAAACTTTTGTAGTATGTTCTAGATGTGTTACATGCTTATCATCGATGCTTATGTATTAAGATACTTATGTATAAGTCTAATATACAAATGTCTGTTCTGTTCTACTCTGTTCTGTCACACTGGTTACTTTTATTTTTCTAGAAAATCAAGACATTAAATACTGATTCAGAAAAAATTGAAATTCAGACAAACAAAAAAAAAAAGAAATCAACATAAAAAATTTTAATTGACATTTATTTTACAACATTAGACATACGAACATTATACAATAACTACAGCAAAAGTAAATATATAATTATATAAGCCTTCGTTAATAACAGAGAAGGTTATTTGAGCAACGTATTATTCCAGTACTTTTGGATCACTCAAAACATGTAATACCTTACATACTGGTAAACAACAACATATATACATTGATTCTTCTGTCCAAGGAAAAAGTAGAAATATATCATTTTGTTTTTATTGTTAAATTACAGAGAAATTAAATGATGCGATCGTCTTTGATTTTGAATGCCTACAAATACTGTATATATCTTTGTACAACATCTTCTTATGTTCGTGACAAGCTATAAATATGATATTAAAATGATTGTTGTTAACCTGATATATTTTTACACATGGTTATTAATTTTCTTTAATTACATGATTCGAATACATAAATCCTAAAGCAACTGTTATAATGAGTATATTATTATAATTGCCATTAATTTATAATTGATACTTACAACTCAATTAATAAAATAATATACGGTTTTAGTACTTTTCATTTATACAAGTATAGTTGTCCTAAACTTTTTGATCACCTCATTCTACTGTCTTCTTCATCTGAACGGTGAAAATAGTCGTACCTTTACTAAAACACTAAATCAGTGCGCGAGCTGCGACCAAGCGCGTGCCAAGTTGGCGTTACGCCGAAGATCAGCAAATTACCTGTTTTTTCTTCAAGTAAATTCCTTGATCTTGCAAATATTATAGACATTCCAGTATGAATTGTGTTCTTCCTATTTTTTCACTTGAAGATAAAACCAAGGCAATATAATCGCGAAAATGTGTACAAAGTTATAAAGATTGCATTGGGAATTTCTTGGCGTCTTTGTGTTGTTTTTACTAACAGACTCCGTAAATTATGCGCATACACCTTATAATTACACAGCACTAATCTTTAATCATTCTTAGAGTACATATATTATTTTTTAATTGTTCTATTTAGGAATTTAAATTGCACTAGTTTTACAATTCCGATTTATATATCTCCTTAGCACACATAGAAAGATAAATATATTTAGAATTCATTGTAATTTCCTAGTCTAGAATTAATGACATAGTTTTGTACAGCTTTATGTAGATGACACAGCATTACTGATTAATACAGAGGAAAAAAAAACAACTTACCATTGTTCAAATAATAGATACTAAGTTTCCTAAAAAAATTGCAGAATAGTGCCAAAGCAGACCAAAATGCAAAATTACTTGTTAAATATTTGATCGGAAATATCTTAAAGAGAGACGATAAGTAATGCTCGAATAGGTGTGCATTTATAATTATTATAATATGCTTTGATTCACTTGTACAGCAGACGAGTGCAGTGTGCACATTCTGCGTTTTGTTTGCACATCATTCTGTGATTAAAGGATATCATCATCGTTAAGTGTAGTCGTAAGAGTGTCTCCTTACTGTAAATGCAAATATATTATCTTATCTCAGAAGAGCTAATGACAGAAATCTCTTCAAATATCATTACCATGTTTCTTTTTCTTACTCATAAAATCATGACGATTGCCGAATCAACAGAAATATGTTAGCTTAAGTTACAATATAAGGCTTGACCGCGAATGGTCTGATGATGTGCAACATGTATGTGAATTTCATATGTGTATATATATTAATTACAACTACAATGTATATTCAAATACTTCGTCATAACCCTACATTGAATGTACATAATGTTGAATTTGTCTTAAATGCAATAAATTAAATACATATTTCACGAATACATTCAAAATATCAACACTAATAGACGTAATATGTTTTCATTAGCATTCCACTTGAACAAGGTTCTATAAGTGTTGCTAACTTTTGGATGATATGAATATTTCAAAGCACGTGTTCTCCTTATAAAATAGTCTCTCTAAGATATAATTAAATTAGTTTGAAATCTTCAGGTAAATTAGTTAATAAGACGGTAGAGGTGGTATGTAAGGTGCATGAAAAGTGCAATTGCAGAAAATGTACGAATTCATACGAAGTCTTACGATCATAATACGCGTGCTTTAACACGCACATCATGCATTATATTTATATTACATTTTTGAACCACTTTGTGGCGGGATAATAACGTTTTGATATTGCAAAGATTGCAGTATAAGAATATATATTTACATTTTATTGAAACTGACAAATCGTTTTGTTCTTATTGTTTACATTTTGATGAAGGAATTTTCAGTGTCATGAGCGAGATACAAGCATACAAGATTTAAGAAATAATTGTTCGTCAGATTGCAAGGGGACAGACCAGGCTTTGTTTTTCATGTTGGCTATTTATTTATAACCATGATAATTAGAAACAAATTTTCGGGCCCACTTGTTGATTTATATACTGACATACCTTACCGTACGGAGAATTATTTCTATCAGGTTATCTGCATAGCGTGGCGTAAACTTAGTGTTTGTAACTACATTGGAATGCACTGATCTCATAAAATATGTGCCAACATGAAACAATAGAACTCCCTGCTACCTATACACATATGATGGAATAAATAATTACCACGCTTTTATCTTCTTGACAAAATGAGGGTGGTTTAATGTCATTTTTTATGTTTTCATATAACTTACCCGACATGTGACATCTTTAGCTGATGAAGTCACTGAACAAACAAGATCAGCACGTTGTGCAAATATTATCAAGTTATACAAAACTAAACTTTATATGACACCAAATGAAACTGGGACAATACAATTATACTAGTATATAGATTTTAAAATCTGCAAGCAGCCATAAATTCTGATGTGTGTTTCAAATAAAAAAAACTTCTTAGATCAATATAATTTAATCTGATAATACTGACCAAAAATTGTTTATTTATTGGTATTAAATGTATGTAAATCTTACACTGGAAATGAAATACAACCTTTATTAATAGCATGGCTTTCTGGTACACAAAGCTTGATAATATAAAATAATAAAGAGGGCAAAGCAGGTGGACTATATCATTGAATAATGCTAAAAGCGTTGATAGAAAACTTTTGTTCTAAAATGACACAATCACAAATATTTGATACAATGGACTAATTCATGTGTAATAATTAAATACACAAATACATGTAGGTCAAAGATGGAAATCAGGCCCATACATAAATCAAATCTTTGAACATTTATCTAATGTGGAAAGGTGAAAATTGTAATGAAAATAAGTACATGTATTACGCAAAGATGTGAGATAAAGAGAATACATGTAGTTTTCTTTCCCTAGGCAATCAACATATTTCTTGAAGTACACTGATTGCAATAAAAATAACATTAAAAAGAAAGTTCAGAGTGTGCCGTACAGACACTGTAACTAAGTGCAGATTTATAGATCAAGATTGATTACAAAAGCATATATATTACAGATTCATTCATTCATAAATCTGATAAGGAAGATCAATCATTGTTGAGTGCACATGCAAAACCGTAATCGCCCACCTATTTAAAGCAAGCAAAGTATCAAACGCGCCGTATTCAAGTAGCAACACCTGTAAATGTATATTTCAGTAAATCGATTTTCGTTTAATTAATTACTTACTTACTCACTCACTCATTCAAAAGTTGCTTTTCATGGAAGGTGCTTTTTTACTAGTTTTGTCATTATAATGATTGTGTGAACTTGTATTAAAAATAAAAATACACTTTCTTCACATATTTCTCTTACGAGTAAATGTTTCATTATTTATTATTTTATCATTTGTGAGACACACTCATGAAGATACATGCATTTGAAATGTTTTACTTATAATGCAAACAATCTGTTTTATAACGTATGATTATCATGTAATTGGTTTAAACAGTATTTATTTCATATAATACAAACAATTATGATACAACAACATTATATAAAACAGGATTGAAAAGGAAGTCAAAGACTTATGTAGATTTCATCATACATTTTCTTCTGCCAGTTTATTTTAAGAATTTTAAGCGGTGTTACATGCATATGTTCTAAGCGTCCTCATCTGTACATATGAGTATTATTGCGATTTTATTCATCAATATTGTAAGGGGCGTTCTTCTTGAAGTATTACTTTTTGCTTTACCTTCATCTTTTGCACTTAAAGCATAGGATGTCCTGTATATTTTACACAAAAAAGACGTAATTATTTGCTCACTTTTTCTGGAAAAAAAATGCTCTTAATGAGAAAGGGCAATGAATCGTTTTTGATGACATTAACATTTTACATTGCACATCAACAATAAAGGAAGTCCATGCAGTAATATACTCGTACCAGGCTTGGTTTTCTTTTATGCAGCGTACAATTATAATGGCTAAACGAGTTGGTATTTTTTGTAAATGTTGCATTTGATAAACACATTTCGGGATACAATTCAAGAATAAATATACAAGTTGCCTGAAATGAAGTTAAGCTTTAAGCTTTACCCTTCCAAAGCAACGCAACGCTACGCTACGCTACTCTACGCTACGCTACACTACACTTCACTACACTACACTACACTACACTACACTACACTACACTACACTACACTACAATACAATACAATACAATATAATATAATACATTTTTGTATAAATATGAATAAATATGTATAAAAATACGATACGATACGATACGATGCAATGCAATGCAATGTAATACAATACAATACAATACAATACAATACAATACAACACAACACAATACAATACAATATAATTCAATACGATACTATACGATATTTTTATGTATCAATATGTTTATGGTGTTATCAAGTGCATTCATTAACCAACCCCCATACTGATAGATTATTGATAGTATCATACATCTACTTGTATTTTGATATCCAGACAGAGCAGTATGTTTGCTTATATATAGATAGTATCAATTTCTATAATTATAGCTAAATTGCTAGTACCTGCTAGTCGGATATACTGTCTAAATGCCCTCGGTATTGTAGTACATTATCTTGATGGTCATCTACATGTAATTACCTTTCATCGCTCTTCTGAAGAGAAATAACTGCATTCCACATAACTTAAAGCAATTGTTGTTCTTGTTGTTTTTTCTGTTTATTTTTCTTCAAATTTAAAATGTAGGTATGAAATTAGTATTTTGTAAATAGAATATTTTTACGTGTGAGAAATTGTTTCTTTGTACACAAAAACTAATAAAGAATCAATTAATATGGAAAATACTTTTATTGCAAAAAAATATTTTTATGGATTGAATTGGTTTTAAACAGTTTTACTTCTTCATTTTTATGGAACTATTCAAGTAATATTTTATTCATATAAAAATAAAATAGAAAGCCGTATTTTTACATGTCATCCATTCAGATTATAATATCCAAAATTGCAAAAAAAACTTTAATACATTATATATAAAACATAAGGATTTTATTCCGTCCTGATTATTTATAACATGACAAAACAAAATGTTAACTTAAAAGTGACACATTCAATTTACATATGACTTGAAGTTTTTTCTACAAAGGCAATATTTTAAAACTAAAATATTGAACAATATTATTTTCAATTGCAGGGGTACAACTTAAACACAAGTATGTATTAAATTTGATGACGTAAAACTTACATTAGAATTATTTGAAGACTTAAAACTAACATTAAAATTTACTTTTATTTGCTTTTTATGATTTTTATGATTTCTTTCTTTTTGATGAATGTCCAGGATAAAATGCCTTTCTATATATATTTTCAGTCATCTTGATCTAAATATCTGGCAATGAAAGTTATGACTTTAAGAACTGAAACAAATTGTTTTTCAGCTTGAATGGTGTTTTAAAAATTCGACATCGTTGTTTAAACATTTTATAACGAATAGCGAACGTTCTTTTCATTTTGATTTCGTTATTTTTATATATCGGTCTGTAACTTCTAAAAAATCAGTTAGAACATGGTAATTGATTATCAGAGATAATTTACAAACATTTAGTAGATTGATATAATGGTTATGCACTTTATTTAAAAAGTCCAACCCCTCCAAAAGAAAAAAAAGAAAAACAAACAAACAAACGAACAGAAAAAAAAACACCGACCCTCATCGACCTCCCACCCAGAAAGAGAAGAAGAAGAAGAAAAACCAAAAATCATCAACAACCCAACAACCGAAAGAACTTTATTCAGTCTAACCAGCATGAATGAGCTGTTTAAAAACGAGTCAGGACATATGTTTAGAAATTTCCGCCAAAAGTCACGTTGGATGTCAATGTATTTTTCATATATATTGATCATTCATTCTAATTTTGTAAAAAAAAATGCAAAATCTAATTTCTTCTCTGTGTGAAAAATCATAGTGATACCTCAGCCAACTTGAATAAGGTGCACGTAAATTGCATGTGTGATGTTTAACAGAGAAAATCAATTAAGAAGATATATAGATAGGTAGATGATAAACTGCCAGTATACTTGTTTATATGTTGTGTGACACCATACTAGGCATGTTTCTAATTAATTATATCATTTGTTCAATGCTGAGTTACACAACATACTAATTATCTATATTTCATGATAACTTCTGAAGGCAAATGCACTGAGTGGTGAATAATTTTACTATTAAAAATCTAATGGATTTGGCAGAGAATTGCGTAGTCATATTAATCAGCGTCTTACATTGCACAGTGCTATCAATATATAAACCGAAAGACGCTTCAAACGCAACAAGTTTAATAAATATGGTTTAAGATAAAATCATTCTTTATCATTTATCCGTGACGCTTTTTCGACTCAGTAAAAATGGTATTGCACGGCCGTGCATATATTTTGACGTGACGTCATTTGCGTTATATAAACATGGTGTAGGCCTAAAGACGCACTTTCGCAAATGTTAGCGTTATACTGTAGAGGTGTCAATGAAAAATATTTCTTTTTCAATTTTTAGTTTGCGAAAAATAGAATATTAAATTCGCGTTATTTCATTACTGAATTTATTGAACTCGTTCAGAGGCTCGCAGAATATAATTTTATTCAACTCAGTATTGAACATACACTTATTCAATATCCTCTATAAATTTTCATACGAACTGGTTTGGCCACTTTCTGTACATGGTTTCAATAAAATCGTTCACCCACAAAAATCAGTTCCACATGTGCAATATGTATGAATGCAACTTTGAGAAGGAAAACATTTTTGTTTGGAATAGTCTGTAATAATTGTTTTACGTTAGCAATACTGAAAATATTACTAAGATATCTTTAAATTGTAAAATAACCATGCAATTATGAGCAATCGGCATACATCAAATAGGTCGATTCAAATCAAACATTGAAAATGGGGGCGAATTATTAAATACTAGAAAAAACTGTAGGTTTTGATTTTTAAATGTAAGATTTTTTCTTGAAAAAAAAAACAAACAATAAATTAAAATGTAACATAAATGCTCATTTTTTAACAACATCTGTGAACAAGATGAAGGGCATTACCCCCCCCTTACATAATGCTTTTGTCATAATTTTTTGCGATTATTTCTTTAAAAGACATGAAACTACGCCAACATTTATTAAGTTAGGTTTATATATAGAAAATTTCAACAAAAACTATTTATTATAACAGTTATTAAAAAGTTAAGATGCAGCGTTTGACGGTGTTTTTTTTCAGTGTATACAATAAAAAAACTTATTTTGTGGGAAAATGGGCAGTTTCAGGAATTATGTTGTATGCCACATTAGAAAAAAATATAAAGATGAACAGAACATTTATTTTATTAGATTTGTACCATAAGTACATCATCGTAACATATTTACAAAATTAATAATTAATACATTTACATGTAATATGATACAGTCACATGATAAACCAGTGTTTATAAGTAATGTAAGGCATTTGTTTAGAATCACTTTTCCTACTTTTACAAAATAATAATAATAAAAAAATCAATTATCAATATATCCGGTGATGAAGTACAGTCAAATTGTTGGACGTCATATTAACCATATTAACCATAGATGGTAGTTCAACATTTAAAAGAACTCATGATCTGTTATTGATATCATTTGTATTATTGGTCTTACGGCAAAACACGATATATCCGGATTTTTATTGGCATGCTCGATTAAGTTATTAATGCAGGCGTCACACTGTCCCGAAATTGACACCAGATGGGCATACGAATATGAAATTTTTAATTTCGTGCGAAGATAGCCCCGAAATTAGTCGACAGTCTCTCAACAGCCGAAACAAGTACGATTCCTACAGAAGGTCACGCGATCGCATCCGAGCCGCACACGATTCCTACCGAAGGTCACGCGATGGCATCCGATACACACACGAAATATGAACCTTCGCAATGTCTTCGGGCAATTTTTTGGCATGCCAAACATTTTGGAACCGCTCACAAAGTTGCTGCCGGAGCTTGATATTAGCCGGGGATCATACGATGACAAAAGATGCCCTCACGAATGGCACGATGTTATTACGATCAGATCCGAATTTGAACATTTCCTTATTCGTGTGTCCATCTGATGCCAAATTCGGTACAGTGTGACGCCTGCATAAACAATAACAATGTAGTGGCATCCAATTTTATCTACAAAAAAGCATTTATTTTTTTCTTTAATTAACCCTATTTATTACTAGAATAAATATGAATATGGACATATGATTCTAATCTGAAAATATAGTTATACACTGAAATAAACAAATACGTACACTTATTAATGGATTAAATTCTGGCACCGAAAACAACAATGTACTAATACCATACAAATTGCACATTCGGTTTGATTGAGTCTGTTCATCAGAGATTATGTAAAAGTGCAACATCTTGCAAGACCCCCATAGCACCGGCTCAATAGGTATTCAACACTAAAGTGCTGGAATGATTGATCCAGAGGAACAGAAAAATATAAGAACACTGAATTTAAGTACATATACTTGTAACATTTTTCAAGTCTTGAACGAAGCTTGATCATGTGGTAAATGAAAAATATAATAGCAGCACTAAAACGCGGTGGTGGTGCAAGTGGTGTGAGGAACTAAAGAATGTGATTTGAGCTCTCCAATAGAAGACTGCAGGAATAAACTGACAGTTTTGATATCAAAATTATTGATTATTCTTTACATGATGAAATATTATGCCTGACATCAAACACGCACGCATGACTTGTTTTAATAAGAGTAAACATTCATTACATATAAAACATTATTTATGTCTTATAAAACTTGCGTCAGTTTTTCTGCGTTTCTATTGTGAAAACAGATCTCTCTGGTTCCTGGAAGGCATTACTTACAATTAATTACAAGATCTCTCGATGTAAAGTAAAATAACAGTATTAATTCACATACTGTTATATGAATTTACAATTGTAAAGAAGTAAATGATTTGGCAGAGTGTGTAGATTTCACGATTATAATTACATGCAAATACAGATTACACGATCACTTCCATAGACAAGTACATAGAAGTTTTGAGAGAATCTCTGGTGACTTTGTACAGTTGAACCAGGAATTTAGCTATTTATATGCGTACAATTGTCAGTGTCATCGCCAGGTCGGAAAAATCAGCGATTCAGAGCGTGTATAGAGGATTACGGCATACTCCCCCGATTATTTTTAACTGGTTGGAGCGATCCTGCATCCCGGAGTAGGTTCGGGCGGAATTACGTGAATTAAAGATATATATTATTTGAACATGTAAAATGTATGGGATTAAACAACAAAATGAATACAACAACAAAAAAACAAATAAAAAATTTCACACAGCTACAGCATTAAGTTAACAGTTTTATTCGAGATGAGATACATGTATTTCCTATATTCTTAATCCTATTCCAGTATCAGCACTTACACAAAGGATTTTCTTTTGTTCAAAAACATATATATCCCTTATGCTATGGAAGTTATTAGAAAGAGACCAAATGATATATTTATAGACTGTTTTATTTTTTGTGTAAAATCCACTCGATAAAACAATGCAAAATTCTTGATAACACACCAGCGCATGCCAAAATCCACATAAACTTATTTCAAAGGCAGTCATTCAGAAAAAGACATAGACTTTCCTCATTTCATAAATAAATACATGTATATAAGATAATTAGAATTATTAAGACAGCAATTAGAAAGGAAAATGACCAATATGAAATTAAAAAAAGAAAGAAACAACAAAAAAGTAAAACGAATGTATTTAAAGAAAACATCATATTTATGAAAATATTATCAGGATTCAAGTTTCAATTTACACACATACACTATATGGCAAAGACATTTAACATCAATATATCCATAAACATGTTTACATTTTACACTGACACAATCAAACAAATGTTTAGAAAAAATCAAGTTAATAAACAACAAATTCTATGCTTAAGAGATAAGGATTTAACAAGGATTCGTTAAGAAGCTGTGAGCAATTCCAAATAATTGTTTGGACATTTCATCGACTCATCTACTATAAATTTCGCTATTTTAAAAAGTTTAAATTTATTTTTTGTTGATGTAAGCTGTTTGAATTTATGAACATTTGGCCATGGGTTTATTTCCTAAGTATTGTCTTCTTAAATGATCATATTTATTATAACATAGCAAAAAAATGGAACTCAGATTCAATAACATTTTGATTACATAATTTGCATAATCTATTCTGTCTATCAATCCCATTAAATCTCCCTTGATCAATTTCCAAATTATGCGAAAGCGAGTAAGAGATTTAATTTCTTATAGCCTCGTTGCTTATTAAAAAAATAATCTTCAAACTCAAAAAGTAGTTTAAACTTACATTAATAGCGTAATTTCGTCGAAGTATTAATTGTATGATTCCAATCTTGTATAAACTGGTCCCGAATCATACTTTTAAACAAATTTATATAATTTGCATTACAGTCGTAATTTAAACGAATATTTGTAAGACCTAAATGATCAATAATTGAATGGAGTTTAGAAGCCCAACAATTTGTGTTTACACTATTATCAAAACACTTTGACTCTAAATGCGATTCATTGAAGAAGAAAAAAACTCTTATGATTAAGAACATATGGATTGTTCTATTAAAATTTTATGTTATACGGTTGCATCACTCAGGCCTATAATGAATAAAGTAACAGGATAACTGTTCATAGATATATTCGTTTTAACACACGTTTACATGTTACATTTCTGCGTTATAAATACCAAATCCAAACAAATAAAGCAAAAGTAAAGACACTGAATTTGTTTTGGTCTTTACAAATGTACACAAGCTTGTACATTTTCTTCTGTAGTTGAGGTTCCTGTGGACTCAGATGAAATTTAATACTGTGTCGTGGTTGAGATAATTCGACAATAAATATAGATTAATACAGATTTATGTTTATCTCAATTTGATTTTAATAAGTACTTTTTGTGTGTAAACAATGAATACACGCCCTTATTTTTGTTTATTGTTAAATCATGGCGCGCCAGTATACCTATGCTTTATTAAAATCTCGAATCTTGATACAAATCAGTATTTTACATTCATGAATTATATTGACAAGGGAACTACCTTAGAAAAACTTTTCTCTCTTTTACAGTTGAACTTTTTTCAGTCTGTGAAGATACTGCTTTTTTTCTTGGAAATGTTTTCTTGCTAAAAAGGCTGCATGCTTCAAGCGTTACAATCTCATAAAATAGTTCAATACTCTACTGTATGTATATATCTATATCTATGTGAGAATGTTTTGGGAGAGAATACGAAATTAATAGTTCTGTCTATTCTGATGATACGTATAATCTACTGATGTTATCTATACAATGGTTTCCTATCTGTTAGAAGCATACTCGATTGCCTGTAAGACAGCGGGTTGTGATTGCACGTGCTAGATAAGTTGTTTTCCCGTGCATAGTTGATCCCACTTGTAATTTAGACTTTACTTACCTTTACAACTAAAGCTTTACTATAATACTATTTAATGCAAGAGAAATCATTGATGACAAGAACAAATATTCGAAATGCTTTATATTTTTATTAAATTGTATGTCTTAAAAGTAGGTAAGCATGTAAGCCGACTACACATTTGTACCATTTATGTAATATATTCGATTGCTCATTGCTATCAAAATCAGAGATGTAAGTTTTTGATCTTTGCATATCGTTTGAATATTATCAGCAACGCACGCTTTTAATGAAACATTGATTGCACATGTTATGTTATCTATAAAGCATACAATCAGATACAGGTAATATGTATGCAGGTAAAGAGCTTGCATTAAATTGGTGATCTACGGATAACGCAGTTCTGCAGTACAAAAAATACGTAACTAATTTAAGATTTCATCAGTTTTACAACATACATGTGTGCTTCTAGGAACAGTAGCTTTTTGTGATACACAACTGTTATTTTTTCTCTATGATAAATACACGTTAATGATAATGTACTTTACATGTATACCTAATATATGATGCACGAATTCAAAATCATATTTACAAGAATTAAAAAAACATTTGATTATGCTACAACCAGTTTTTTTTTATCTGGTTATTTTAAGAAAAGAATATAGATAACAATTCTATCAATATTTAAGGTATTTGCCAAGCAGTGCAAAGGTTTAGCAACAACAGCAACTGCAAGTGTGTGTAATAGCTGTGGAATTCATAGAGTGAGAAAAATAAAATGTCACGTTAGTGAATCAGTGCTAGGTTTTAGCTTTTGTATAGCTAAAACAATTAACATATACAAAGGTTTAATTCATCAATCAACAAAGACTCAAAGATAAAATAACAGTACATGTTATAAAATACCAGTATTATAGTTACAATGCATATGCCTTATAAAATACCCTTATATGAATTGTAAACATAAACATGCGTTTCTTTGATTGATTATGTAAACTGACAGTATAAAAAATACTCGTATAAGAGTGAATTACCGTTATTTATTTTATGCTTTTCAGTGGACTACTGATTTATCCGTGAAAATTATATTTGATAATTTTACAGTGAAATTATCAAAATATAATTTCACACTTTTCAATGACGAAACTACTTTTTAAGATTTTCCTCATGTGGTACCTCAATTTTATTTTTGCTGACGATTCTGACAATGTCAGGCTGTTTAAAGAAAAGCAAAGCTGAAATTGATAAATAACTTAAATGTCAAAAGTAATAAAAAGAAGAAAACTTACTTCTATTCATTCAAATTCCAATCACCAAATTTCGTCTCTATTTTTTTGGTTTCATTTTTACAGTCTGAAAAATACATTCCTTCCACATGCAAAACTGCTCTTGATGACATTTGGGCATATTAAAGTATCCTACGAGCAATAACTGTCGTATGCTTTATGAAAACTTGAAAAGCAATGACAGCCATCAGCCGAAGAATAAGTAAACAACCCAGCGTTCCTGAGCTAGCCTTTGAAGTTTTCCATTTTCCTTGCTGCTTTTTGAATGTTTTCACATCTGTCAACACTTATTTTTTGTCTGTTACAATCCTCAAATAAGTTTTTTTCTTTTAAAAAGGTGTATGACTAACAAATCCAAAAGATATTCCTCTGAATCAAACACAATTATTTTCCTCCCGTGAAATACACAACTTTAAAAAATGGCTGCCGCTTAAATTTAAGAAAGCCAGGTCTAATATAAATTCGCAGTAAGTAACAGAAATATGGATGGATGGTTGGACCTTTTCTCCTACAAGAATTGTTTGTTTTTATTATTAAAACAAGCGATCATTCATATTTTTTCTAATAAAATGAATCATATCACCGTCATTTAACGTTGATTGTCGAACTTATTTTAATATTAACGTTAATATTATGGAAATTTCGTTTTAACTTGTTTTTAAGCATAAAATAAAAAGAAAATTTGTTTGTTTGTTGTGTAAGATGTAAAATATCCTCTATTTCTTTCCAGTTAAGTCATTGGAAATTTCAAATGAAGAATGATCTAATTTCACTTCTTTTTGGTTTGATAACTGTCTTATTGCTGTTTTAGTCTATGTAATATTCCAGGTAGCAACTGCTTAGTATGTTTTAAGATTCCGTACGTGATTAATAGTTTTGCAATATTTGTGTTGATAAATAAAGA
Organism: Ruditapes philippinarum; assembly: GCF_026571515.1. Classification (NCBI taxonomy): domain Eukaryota; kingdom Metazoa; phylum Mollusca; class Bivalvia; order Venerida; family Veneridae; genus Ruditapes; species Ruditapes philippinarum. The sequence continues at coordinate 275,377 of NW_026859600.1, read as the reverse complement.
CGGTACACTGTTATAGGAAGATCAATAAAATATGTTTAAATAAAAAGTAGACTGTCAGAAATTTTGTTGCTTATTTGTGTTGGTTTATAATCTTGACACTATTTTCTTAAACACGACAATTCATTTTATCAAACATGAATTGTTTCTTTGGTAAAAAAATTAGAATTATAAACTAATAAATTATATGTTGCACAGTTCTTTCGTTTTACACGGTGCTTTCAATAATATCTTACTTTTTATATACCGTACAACTTTTGTATTTTAGTATACGAATGAATCATAGCAGAGCAGATATTGCTTTACCTTTTGCAATAAAAAATTAAAAGAATTAAAAATAAATGAACTGGGAATCTTGGGAATCGACTGATGCCGGGTTATATAACCAATTAATTTATTTATTCCAATCAGTTCATACAAACATTACAGCATGAGGTAATAATACAATTGCAAAAAGTATAATAAACTAGCTTTACGAATAAAATAATACAGGATAATATAAACAAACATAAACTATAAATTTAAACTTTCACGAGGAAGCCAAAATTACAATGAAGATTTAAAATGAGAACTATTTCCAAATAACAATACATAAATACAATACCTGACTCATTTGAATCTCAAAGTAATTTCATTAATGAATTAACAAAGTCTTTTTTTTGTATTTTGAAAATATATCAGCTGTGTTTATTAGCAAACCAATAGAGGGTTCTTTTTAGTTAGAGTTAGGTCGCAAAACTTTATCCTGCTATTCTCAAAAGAGGGGCATTCAAAAATTAAAATGAAATCAACAATGGATTTATGACACATTGTTAAGTTCGACACCATTCCAAATCCCGATTTTTTTGACAGCTTGGTATTTCTTGTTCTAAATCTTATTATATAACATAAACATATATCTACAATAATAAATAGTTTATTTCCATAAGTAAAATGATATGGCATACGTCGATCACTTGTAGAAAGCAAAACTTAAGTTATTTTTCATATGAAGTGTTTGAAAAATGGTTTTAAAAAGGTACATGCAGTATCATTTTAACCTTGTATGAGTATGTTCTAGGTTACAACGAAACAAAATACTGCTTCTAAAATATCAATGAAAAACATCGGTGAAAGATTTTCACCTTGAGGTACTCCAATATTATATATAATGTAATCAGACATTACCTTTAACAAATACACCAGTTTTTTTTGTGTTCATGTATATGATTTTCTTTAGATTGTCTTTATTATGGTGGCTGATTTCTGTATTTCGTTATTTCGATTGAAGGGGCGAAAACCATACAGATTCACCATTAATATTATATGACTGTTATTTTGACCATAAACCCTGGTCCAAGTTATAAAGAACATCATTAAGATTCAGGTATATGATTGGTCACAAACCAGTACATAATGTATATTGACCAATAAAAATCTTGAGATTCGAGACAACAAAAAGCACATTTATATCGACAAAACAAAAAAAATATATTTTTATTTTTTAACGTTAATCAATAAATTAAGGCCTTTAATTAATACATTTTAGTTTATTAACCTTTTCTAAAATTAGAAAATAAGAATCCCTAAAGAAAGTCCAACACGCCAAAATTGAAAATGGTTTGATTAAGCCTGTTCATAGACGGTACTGGCAAGTGCAAACTACCGTCCACGCCCCCTAGCACCGTCTTTAGCAGAATTCAACATTTACACTTAACCTATTTCTGATATTCATTTATACATGTAACATCATATGTAAATGTGAAGTCGTAAATTTTAAAAAAAGCTGTACATATAGACCATGGTATCTGTTTTGATGAAATTAGTAAAACAATTACTGACTATATACATATATACTTCTTTGATCAATTAGCATTTGATATACGATATAATTATCATAGACTATGCATACTCACGCATCTATTTGTTGTTTAGACAGTCTTCAATTAATTTACGATACAGAACAATCCAAATCCAAACAATAAAAGAAATTAGTCGTTAAAACATTGAATTGTCAGCAATATTTTTCATTGGTGCAAAAATTATAATAGATGAATAGATTAAAGACGAAGTACAATAACTGTAGAATTTTGCAACATGATTTGACGTTCTACAGAGCTGTACTAGCATACACCGCATGCCAACTGTTTCCAACATTGTTTCGGCATATCCATTGCCAAATATTTGTCTTTTTTGTAATCATTTTTAATTCTTAAAAAATATAAGTAAGGAGGAGAGAGGTGGTAATTTGATGATGCAAGAATAAAGACACTTCAATCAATTGCGATACTAAGATAGGTCAGTTATCCTCACAACTTTTACAAGGAAAAAGTATGACATTCTCTTCAAATATTACACATGTATTTGAAACAATCATACAATTATTAAATTTAAGCTAACTTTTTATACCGATCTCAAAATTATTTATGTTTGATGCTCACCAATTTCATTTTTTATATACAAAAACATGTTTGTTACGTTGAAACTAAAACTTTAATGAAATATTTCATATTTCTTTCCGCGTGTATTTCAAACATAATGTGGGGAATTTAACTGCTATGTGGTACAGCAAAGCAGATTTTTTATGCAATACAAAAGCTCATTATTAATTATATCATTTTTTCTCTTTAAATATTAAGTGAAGAAAGTGATTAATAATAACTTGAAAAATCTTATTACAGAAAATCTACCGAAAATTAATATATTGCGTACACTGACCATATAATCATTATGCAATAGATATGTTAATAAAATCAAACAATAGTAGAGGCGTACGCCTCTTCTTCAAACAATGATATAGAAATAAAGAATAGAGTTTGCAACGTAAAATAGAACCATGAACTAAAACCTGAACTATCTACTTTAATTACAAAAACATATTATATCAAATTTTTGATAACTATAACTTAAACGTATATGTTAACGAAACGGATCTTTTGTTATTGCAAAAGTCAGCAACAAGTTTATCTCACTGTATGTTAAAAATTTCGAAATTATTCGAACACATACATAATAATAACACAAATAGAATTAAACATCATCATTCTACAGAATAAAATTCACTATAACAACAACTGCATTTGTATAACTAGTGAATATACCATTTAAAATATAATATATGGGTGTCCTCAACTTCCGTATTAGGTCAAACTTGATGTATCTTCAATACTCAAAAATCTGTCTATTAAAGACGTTTGTTATTGCAACCAATTGATAATTTTGGCAAATGCTTTAGAATAGAGTCAGCAGCTTAATGCCGGTAGCATGTAAGTAACAAGTATCACACCATGCCAATTGTCGCCGTCAGGTAGGATTTCTTGGATATGGTGAATATTCTGCACATAAATGACTGGTTGTCTTCAAAAATGCATTTCCAGCATCAGAAAGCTTTCATGACGTCTAACATGAACTCTTGCCAATTCGAAAACAGGGTCAAATCACACGCTGAATATGTCAATGACATCATTTTTGTTAAAAACAATACTTTTAGACAGTATGCACTTTATTTGTTATATTTGTTATGTTTGCTAAAGTAAAGAGAGACATAATGTGTTGTTTTAGATCATGGACCACATTAGATATTTGGCATCTACAAAATGCTTTGCAACTTTTTGTACAGACTGGTCATTATAAATGGGGTTATTTTATTGTAGCTTAACAACAAAAAAGTGTCTTCTGTGTAATTTGGGAGATAAATTGCTCATAGGATGAAGGCAGGAACACTAAGTTTAGTGTATGGTGATAATTTGTACTTTAGTTTTATAGGATTACATCAGCAAAACTAGGAAACTAGGCAACAACCGCTAAATATCATCACTAAACAACCTCTCTACGATATTGCCATGGATTAAAGTCTTTTGCATATTTTTCTGTTTCTTTTCTGCAACTGATGATTTTTTAGATTTTTTAAAACCTTTGTTTTATTTAGAATATATAGACATATCTCTAGAAGTTATTGTTGAATTTATATACCCTGTAAATTGACTGAATGCTTTATGAGGATAATAAAAACAATAAGACTAACAACTAAATGATTTGACAATAAACAATTATCATTTTCAAGTAGCTCACCTGTGTTCTCTTACAGCATTGTATAAACAACCAACATAAATATTTCAAGGTTGCCAGACAACGATTTTATTCCAACAGAATGCAAAATAATTCACCCTCGTATACCGTATCATTTACAAAGCATAAGCGAATAATTTGGACATCACAAATACAGTGAGTCATTAACTGTATCCTATCAAAATATCAAAATTTAACATACATATGTTGCATATAAATCTCATATTAACACGTAAATGACAATAATAACAATAGAAAACGGCAAAATTGAAAATGTTGCAGGCTCGGTTTGATTGAGCCTGTTCATGGACGGTACTGGAAAGTGCAAGTTACCGTCAACACCGGAACCGGCTTAATAATTAAACCTGAAAATGAAAATAACAAGCCCAATATAAATAAACTTCATATTGAAATGTTTACACTTAATTAAAGTACTTTTTAATTTCATCTAATATCTTAATTTAACTTTTGTCTATGCTGCACTTGTACTTATACCTCTCCTTTTGGAGGATAATGTAGGAGGACATTGTGCTATTTGATAAAACTTTGAAAATAATTTCAACCCCAAAGTTGTTACAATACATTTTAATGCTGAGTAAGAAAATAAGGAGATAAACATTATAATATATAATATTGTTAGAAATTTAGTATGGTATAACAAGGCTTACTCAAAGAAAATAATCTACCTGTGCACTGTTACTGTTAGAAAATATTTTTGCTAGGAGATGAATCATTTCTAATTATCATCCGACTTTCACCTGTGCCAGTTTATCTCCTCCTCTAAGGTCTAAGGCAAGGTCGTTCAGCTTACGTGTACTGTGAATATGGAATGCCAACAAAACATTATTATTATTTTACTGCGCTTGTGATCGATCGAAGCTTACAAATAGACAAGAAATGTCGTGGGCAAAATTGTTATTGTTTTCATTATATAGACATAAAAGGTCCATGTGTTTGATTAATAAAGCTCTTTCTACAAAATTAATCTTATTAACAGTTAAAGAATTCTGAGTATTTTTATAATGAATTATTATTTTTATTACATAAAGATAAAGAGGCGACCGGGTACAAAAGGAGAAAAACAAAATTATTTTTCAACACAAACTATTATTAAACAATTTGATAATTCTCTCAAAAGTTATCCTTCAACTTTTACGAGAGAAAAAAATGCATAATACATGTATATATATCTATTTTATAAGCAAGATATTTGAGGCACAAGAAGTTATTTTAATGACTACTTCCACACTACATATTGAAGGTGATTTGTTTTTAGAATACATATACTCATAGTATTTATGAAAGAACACAAACACAAATAAATGAAAATAATGCAAATTTCTCGCAATTCTTTGAAGTTATCTTGTCTTACCTGAGCGAATATCCAAATGCTATAAAAGCATTTAATATTCGGAAAATGCAAATATACCTCTTATATTACAGGAAATGTCAGGAAGCATTGTTTATTTATTGTTCATTAGACGGGTCTTTCTGTCTGCAGCCTTGGAGGTGTTCTCAGCACTTAATGCTACAATTAATTATTCCAGTGATGCTATTTAAAAAACACAGTGATCTCTCGTGCCTATTTTACTATCTATTTTCTTTATAACTTGAAGTAAATGCACAAGTTAAAGTCAGATTCAATATTTTATGTTATAGCTATCGAGTAATCTGCTTACGACACGTGTTTTCCGGTGCCAAAACACAAGTATTTTACAGAAAACACAAATATAACAAAATTACAGAAAACAATGTGTATTCTCAGTTTGGTTGCTACACTTTAATATTGCATTTCTTTAATATTTAATATTAGTAATCACTTTTGAACAAAATGTTAATATATGTTTTATTTTTCACATGCCATATTTTTTGTCTTTTGTCTTTTCTTTTTAAATAGAATAAGTGTTGTTTAAATCAGTTTTGGTTGAAGTAATACAAACACATACATGTATTGAGAAAGTGTGTATACTTTATATAAAAAGAACAAATGTCATTGAAGCATTGACAGATAAAAATATTTGCTTAATTTCTGATAGAAGAGCAATGTTTATTAATATATTATCATCTACTGTGGTAATAAAACATTTATTTACAGAAACTATGCAAATCTTTAAACTGTGATTAAAAAGGATTAGAAAAATTGTATTTGCCATTATATATTGAACAGGTAATTTGATTGAAATATTTACTACACGACGTGCATGACTGTTGAAGAAAAACAGCAGACTTTTGCGGAATTTTCTATCTTTATATACGCTTCTAGTCGAGTCCGCAGCTTCTACTTTTGTTTTTTTTTTCTTATTCCAAGAACCTGTCATCCCCCAATTAGCAGCTCAAGGATTAGCTGTTACCTTGCTTAACGGAACAAATATGTTGATGCACAATTTGCAGAATCTGCCGTCTTGGTAAAGTATGCCAAAGCAATGTTCAGCAGTTTTCAACAAGAAGTTAAATGTAATAATAACAGATATTTATTTTTGTTGACACTGAATTTTCCATGTGCATGCTTATGATGAAATAGCAAATCTCATCAGAATGTTATAATTATGTACATTTTACACATGCCATTTTATTTCTTGTTAAATAAAATTAGTGTTGTGGTAGAAGTAATACAAATACATATTGAGTGAATGTGCTATTTTTATATAAAAAGAACAAATGTCATTTAAACATTGACAGATAAAATGACTGCCTTATTCATGATAGACGAACAGTTTTGTTAATATATTACCACCAATGGTAATATAACTTTAATTTCCAGAAACTATACAACTCTTAAACGAAATTGTGTGATTTTAAAAATGATTAAATTTGCCATTGTCTATATTAAACCGGTAATTTAATTGAAATATTTACTACACGATGTGCATGACTGTTGAGGAAAAACAGCAGACTTTTGCGTAATTTTCTATCTTTATATACGCTTCTTGTCGAGTCCGCAGCTTCTACTTTTGCTTTTTTTCTTATTCCAAGAACCTGTCATCCCCCAATTAGCAACTCAAGGATTAACTGTTACCTTGCTTAACGGAACAAATATGTTGATGCACAATTTGCAGAATCTGCCGTCTTGGTGAAATATGCCAAGGCAATGTTCAGCAGAAAAACTGTTTTCAACAAGAAGTTAAATGTAATAATAACAGATATTATTCTTGTTGACACTGGATGTGCATGCTTATGATGAAATAGCAAATCTCATCAGAATGTTATATATATCACACTGTGACTAAAATACAACAGAATTGCCTGTAAAGACGTCGTAAAAATGTGACCAGGAAACACTTTATGTATATTGATCATTAAATAATTCTTTAACTTTATTAGTTTTATGATGAGGTATTTTCGAATCTGCTAAAGTTTAGAATCGTTTTGTTGTTAACACTTGATCGTTGGATCATTGTTATTTATTTAAGCGAAATATTTGTCTTAATCAAAACTATTTTCATAAAAAATTATATTCAAACTAACTTTGAGTACAATAAGTAAATATGAAATTCATTTTTTTTAAGTTTAATTTATTGATCTTTCATTTTTTATATATAAAATATTTTATAGTAATTGTAGTCATTTTAATAGTTTAATTTAATGTTAATTTGTATTGAAATCAGGTTTAAAGTATGTCTTTCTCCAAATGATAATTTCTTTGTTTGTATTTTGAAAGGTTTTTGTATAACTGACCGAGCATGACTTGCAATAAAATCACACAATGATAGTATTCATTTAATTTGAGATGGGCTTTGGTCATCCTTTAATTCGTTTATGCTTCCTTGTTCAGGTTCTGTGAGGTATCTTTCAAAAAATAGTGTCGCAGGACCTGAAGACAATGCACTAAGTTACCTTACTTACATTATGATAACACACGTGATTGCTGTGCACACATCGCCATATGCCTTCTCTTACCATGCATTCCATCAAGATTATTACCCTTCTATCAATATATTATCACTTGATTAATTAGTCATTTATACATATAGCACACCTTGTTATGTGTATTCCAGAATACCTATGATGTGATCTGACGATAAACAAAATAAACAATTGATTACACGTCTGGGACGTGATACCATCCATGGACCAGGAAGGTGTACTGTTTCCGCTTTATTTCAAGCTAATACTCTTTGATTGTTTAATAAAATACATTCTTTAGAAATAAAACTATATTATAAAATAGAACTTTTCATTTTAGCAAGTTCTGTCTTGAAACAATATCTAAAATGATAGTATCATATTTTTATAACATTATTGATAAATCAAATCATATTTATTATATATACACTAAAACTCATTTGTAACATAAATTCACATATCATATCAAGTGTTTCAATGACAGTAGAAATGTAGGTTTTGTAAATCAGTTGACATGTTCTTCGTATCAATGCTAAGGAAACAATTATATTTTTGTTGTAGTTCGATAAAATTAACAATGGCGTAATTAAACTTTGAAATAACGAGTTGTATTGAACTTCGTATCAACTTAAAACAGTTATGAAATATCTATAAAATATAAGATAGATTATTCATTATGCCTATATCATACCGTATCTTCATATTAACATTGTATCATAATGTAATTTAGAAACTTCTACTGTTTCAATTATACATATATATACTGTTCAATGTGTTTTAAAGCATAAGAATAGTATTATGTAATATGTAATGTAATTCACTTTTAATATACATGCAGACTATATATAATCATTTGAACTGTGTTTTACAATTTGCTCTCATTTTATAGCTTCTATATGCATGTAAGAGAAAATTAGTTTATTATGAACTGACAACAACTTTTTATACGGTTCTCAACAATATTACACCAGCTTTAATACGGTTCTCACAATATTACACCAGCTTTAATACGGTTCTCAACAATATTACACCAGCTTTAATACGGTTCTCAACAATATTACACCAGCTTTAATACGGTTCTCAACAATATTACACCAGCTTTAATACGGTTCTCAACAATATTACACCAGCTTTAATACGGTTCTCAAAATTATGAATCTCCAAAGACAACATTATTATGTCGCAGCCATTAAAGTCAAGTAAACAGAATGACCTCATAAAACACCTTTCTTGTTTTGTTAGGTGTAAAAGCGTTTGTTTTATTTCATTGTATTTTGGCGATCATTTTCATTTGCTGATTCTTTAAATGTATACATGTTCGATTTTAAGTATCAATTACATTAAATATGTCTTCAAATATTTACATTGTTATATTTTCCCTTTCTTTATATTATAATACCAGTGAATATTTGCCAGCAGATGCCATAGGCCAATGTACGTAAAATTTCTGGATCTGCGTTAGCGTATCTGGTTACACTCCTACTTGCAGACTACAGGTAATAGCTTTAAATAGCTCCACCTGGCGGAAACCTCTGCTATATAACTTAATGTATACAGGTATTTAAGGAACAGAGTTTCGGGAGAGCAAGAGTAACAAGTCTGTCAGAGCTGGGCGTTAGAGGAATTTAACCTGTTACCGTGGACGGCACATTTCGTTATATTTGTTCTACCTTGTTTTTTCTCTAGTGTTTCAGACATTTTAAATAACCAGTAAAGATGTCTTTCATGGACGATTCATCCTCCACTAAAGTGACTCGCGTCTCTAGGACATACAATGTCTACAGAGGATCTTCTCCTTCTTCACAAAACAGATTAGAGGTAAGTGTTGTTTTATTGTTTTAGATTGTTTGTTTGCTTACTCTATAACATTTAAGTAACAAAACTTTGCTAGATATTGCTGCTTGGTTGCTTGCAATTAGTAACTCTTTTAATGTTAAATATAAATCAACTATTTGTGCTTATGTTCATGTAACTGTATACATAAATGTTTATTCTAAAAAAATGTGTCTTGTATATGTGCTTTATCATAAAGTGTTGCTTTCAGAACGTCTTGCTTTCAGTGTTGATACGACATTGGATTACGTGAATGTATTTTTCAATGTGATGTTTATGTGTTTTTTGATAAATGTGCAATCGCTGCTTGAATAGTGCTTTATGAATATTATAAACAGTGCATACTGTATGGAACGGCTTTAATATCAAACTTTTAGGTTCTTATATACGGATTTAAATGTAGATCAAAGGATTAAATACATGCTTGTGAAATAGCTTAGCTTTTTTCTGTGAAATTGGATTTAATGAAGCATGGACTATCCGAAATGAGTGTAAAATTATTCGCCACTGGAACAAATGATCAAGCCATTCCAATTGGTCAATACTACAGAAACATGTAACACAAATACTGTTATGATATTAATAAGTATTACGAGAAATTCTCATGAACAACAAGTATCCTTGACACAAAAAAGCTATGAAAAGCTGAAATAATCATTTCTACCTGTATATCTCAGAGCGTAACCATAACAATACCAGAATGTAAATTTTCAATGTCATAGAGGTCAATTCTGATAGACTTTAATCATCAGGCTTTGCTAAACAAGACTGAATTATCAAAATTCGCGACACAAATATGTTTAAAATGTTTATAAATGGCGGACATAAATCCAGGAAGTTTGTGTTACTATGGAAACAAAAGCTCCACCTGTCGATTTCCCTGTTTTGGTTAGAATGTATTTTACCTGTACAGATAGGTTTCATTAAATCTATTAATAGTAACAATTATAAGATCGGGAATTTTCTATTAGTCTCTGAGAGAGTTTACCGACTTTAATGTTTATAAGCAAGTCGAATCGTATGATTTTATTAGATCTTTATTAAACAGTACTTTAAAACAGATAAACAGACATCAGCTAGTTTTAATTGTTTTTATTATCTAGCAATAAAATAAGTTTAGTCAAATGAATAATAAAAGTGAATGGACAGATAATTTCCTTTGCTAAAATGAATGTTTTTTTTTAACAAATTCCTCTGTGTAAAATGGCGCAAGCTATCAGCAACAGTTAAATTCCGTATCAACTGAATAATATTCTTATGATTAAATAATAATTTATTTGTTAAAAGATTTTTTAAGAATCATAGACGTTTCGTTACAAAATCTCTACAAAGTTTCTCTGTGTGTCAATGCTTGTAGGCAAAGTTTTAATAATGTCAGGTATACATTTTGTAGTTATCACATTTCTTTACTGATTAGCTTTTTCTTTTGTTTATTTTGTTTAACTAAAAAACTTAAAAAATGTGGCATGGTATTGTTCATTCTATGATCAGCAATAAACAAACATTAATTATGCCGGAAGATAAATACAAAACATAATAAACAATATGGAAATAAAGCCGAAAGAGAATGATTCAGTATTATGCTAGAATTTTGTTTGAATTGTCAAAATATTGAGCCGCCATTTTGTTTTACTCGAGTGTCTAAAAATAGACGCTGCCTCCTTTTATGGATAGCGCGCACCTAGGTATGCTCGCGTGTATTCATACACGGATAATTCCAGGTATTCTATATCTGTCGGCTCATCAGTGAATCTTAGTCTCTGAAATTAATATAAACTGACAGCTCTCACGCGCGTTAATTAATGCAACCAAAACACTTTTGTGTTAGACAAATATACTTCACGGAACTTGTACTTATTAGCACTTTTGCATTTTATTGCAATAAATGAAATGAAATTAAAAGAATATGGACAACATAAAATGATAAAACAAAACAAGACTTCCTGGTATTTCTTCCTTCCTGCACGATAAATTGTTGATATGGACTTGATTAACAAATGAGAGTCGACTGATAGGAAATAAACAGAAACTGTCTTATCGTCTGCTTCTTATACACTTCACAGATTACTCCAAAATAGTTAACCGGTTAGTCTTATTGTATAGTCTGCAATTAATTATCGGATGAGAGAATGATATCATAATAATGCTATTAATAATAATAACTATTGGTGATAGTTATGATAACTATTGTTGATTGTCATAACATTGGTCAGTATTTGCTAACCATTTCCCCAGTCTACAGTCTCTTTCATATGATAGGTACTCTTCAACATTATACACTAAAGAAATAATAAAACACTCTTATATTTTATTTAGCTTACAAAATTTTACTTTAATATACATGAAATAAAAACAATAACAAAAAGGAGATAATATTTTTTTATGATATATAATAGAATACATATTGTTCAACGAGTCTTGAATAGCATGAATGAATGGAAGTTTAGTATTATTTCAACATTGAACTTAAGTGATTAAAGATCGTTAATACATGTATGCACTGAAAATAAATTAGTTATAGTTAGTCGATGTAGTCTTAGCTGCTTTCACTTTCAGATGTTGACGGCGGCATTACGATGCGCTTTCTGTACATATAAATTACGTCATCACTTATTGCATATATTTGTCCAATAATAGAGTTCTGGTCCAGGATCCTCGTCACGAATTGTGAAGAAAAAAACTGTAATAATAAGCGGAGATTCATCACATAGCGATGTTTCTGATTCAACTAGAGTAATCCAAACAAAAGACGTGTTTCATAGGGACGCAGAGCTTCGCTATCAGGTAGAAGCTGGTAATTGTGGTTAGAGCTTTTTGGCTTGGCACCTTTCAAACCCTTGTCACTGAAATCCGAACACCAGCTTACCTGATATCTTAATTTGACAGCTTCCATCTTGAAGTGAATAACTCCTTATGATATCAGTCAATGAAAATATATCAATCCCATAACATCTTATCCCGACGAAGTGATTTCACAACATTTTTTAAAGATTTTACCCAAAAGCAGGAATAGAAAACAGCGGTCTGTGTGGAAAGCGATAGAAATACTAAAAATCCTTTTGACTTGATGTGTATTTTGGTATTTCTATATGAATTGTTCATATTAGCGCATGATAGATAAAGTCTTATCCATCCATCAACAAAACAACAAACATGTCATCCTCAAATAAACCAGTGAACGTCTTGTATTGTAGATTTTTGAAATGTTATCAATGTTGCTTTTGGCTGCATGCTCGCCTTGCAAATGCTTTAAATACTTGATTTATATCATTTTAAATAAAAATTCTTTTTCATTTCATTAAATCAGTTTTGCTTAAAATAATACTAGTCAAAACTTTTAAGTCATTAGATACTTTTGTCTGTTCGAACTTTGTTTTTAAAGCTACTATACTTCATATATATGATGATTTTATATCTTATTATTTCAGAGTCGTATCAGGGAACTAGAAGATGCGCTTGATGGCGAAAGAGACATGCGCCTCAGGGTAAGTAAAATTTATTTCACTGATTCGCAAGTAATAGGTATGCCAGAAATATTATCAGACAATGCTTACCTTCTTGTGGCTGAACACTTGCTAAAGTTCATGCTTTCTGAAAAGGCATTTGGCACACGATATAGTTGTAATCAACAGACAAAACAATAATGTTTACCGGTAAGTTATGAGCGTTATTATGACTCAGTAATGTGTATGTCCTCAAAATCCATTACTGCCTGATTATATAATATCAAGTCACTCCCATCTAACTTAAACATTCTTACTGATAAACATTCAAGACTTTCACATATTTTTACATTTATTTTACCTGTAAGTAATGTCAAAATGCTGACTTTATGAGAAGTTATTGAACTTAGTGACTATATATGATACAAACATATATATATCCCTGTGCTGTTTTCAATATATGTCAATTATTTACATCAGTTGATTAATATAATGAACAACAACATATCCTTGAGAAACAAGAACAAAAATAAGATTACGAAAATCAAACTCCAACGCAAGACAAAACTATAGAATTTTATTTGTAGGCGGTAAAAGTGATACTATAAACACTAAATAAATTACAGATTTAGAGCAGCATAGCTAAAGTCTGTTTTACGGTTACAGGAATGTGTCTAAGTCTGTATACAACACCTTTATCTTATCCATCAGCAATTCTTCTGACGCAAAAAGATGTTTTATTGACATTTAAGAAGCTGATTTCCAGAAGTTTTCAATATTTATCTAAGTTGAATGTAGGTAGAAATTTGTTGTTGCGGGAAGCAGTAGTTTAACCGCTGTTCTAATATTCAGGTGATCATGAAGCTGTAGATATGTTGTTTTTTTTCTCTGTGGAATGCTGAACACTCCCTGTTATATATACTTACAAGTTATTTCGAGTAAAAAGTCGACATGCAGCTGCAGGACTTGGCATAGTACTAGTAGTTTTATTCTCTAATTTGCGTATCTTCCTTTATATCTATCTATATAATATTTAGGATACGTTGTTTATAAAAATGCTGATAAAATGAGAACAGTGCATTGCTAATTGTAAATATTTACAGAATATACGTGCATTCATATCATTAACAGGTAATATGTTATCCCATCTGTACATATATATTTATATATACATGTATATATCGTTACTTACATGCCCGTCTATCACAACACCTTGTTAATCTGATTTGACCCATCTATTGGATATGCAACTTCATATTATGAAAAAAAAACGTCTATTATAACATACAATGAGATAATCTACAATAAAATGCGGGCTTGCCATTTATTTATTATAAGGTGTATTGTTTTTGTGTGTAAATTTAAATGTTACACAAATTGACGTTTCTATCTTATATCTGTTTATCTTTTTAAATGCTCAGCATTCTTCTATCATCTTATCTCTAATGTTTTGGTAAATTCCACGTCTGCTGTATCACCATGGTTACCACACATACGTACCAAACGACTTTTCCATTGAATATATACAACCTGATAGAGCAGAAGGTCGCTGAAATAAATTCATAACTTATAGCTTTATTACTTGCTGAGCGGTACCTTAGTCATTGTCATAAATACATAATAAATTATACGAATAGAAAGTTATAATTTTAAGGAGATTTTATTCCCTGGGCCTGTATTTTATGATTATATCATTATATATATAAGAAGTAAATAAGTTCTTTTTTATAATAAACGATTTTTGCAGTACAGTGATATTTGATTAATGCAATATCTTAAAAGACAAATAAGCGAAATATTTATTCTATTGACGTTTGATAATCAGATCTAGATGTCCTGTATCATATGGCAAATCTACCAAAATATATAACTGTATTTCATCTGCAGGCGCTGTCGGCAATAATGATTTTATCTTCCCTCAAGATAATTAGATCTGACAAAAGACCTATGAAATAAAGTTGCATCTTCAGCGGTTTATAATTCATGTTACAATAATCATTACCTGTATAATCTTCCTACTTTCATTCACTTTACTTTCCTTAGTAACCGTTGCTATATAAGTCTGCGCGTGCCATGCGACGTCACTAGTGTTAACCAATAAATATGTATGTTAGATTGTGGTTCACGCTCCTCTCCTCTCTCATCGAAATACCTCAACGTCATAACTGTTGCCAAACTAATTCTGATTTATGATGTAAAATATACGAAGAACTTAGAAAAAATACTACGGCAGACGATATTCATAAATGTTTAGACAAGTATTATATTGATATTGTACCCGTACATAAACCCTCTATAGACCTTCTGTCAATTACAATAACAGCTAATGAATATAATTGCTGACTTTATATCATGTATGTATGTTCTAAAAATATAACATATGTCAAACAATGCATCCAATATTTAAAAAAAATGGACAATACAAACAATACAAAATAAATCAAAATAAAATCAATTTATTTGCATAAAAGCATTCCAATGTGAAATTTAATAATGTCTGTCCTAAACAAAACCAACACGTCTGAGCTACACTGTTGGGGGAAAAACAGCCATTTATTTTTAGAATATCATCCGAAAAGCAAAAAAAAAGACAAATGATATAACGTCCTTTATATATTTCAGTTTGAGAAACAGTGCGCCGAATATTCCTTCCAGGTCGAACAGCTCTCAGACAGACTCGAGGAAACCGGCGGTGCATCGAGCATCCAGGTAGGTTTGACTTTCCGACCTGTGATTCATTCATGATATGGCATTTAATATTAAAGTTAAATTTGTTATAATTACATTTAGATGAACGGAAAGATAAAGATACAAATGACATTTTATTGTCGTTTGTTCCTTTTAAAAACTAATTTGAATTTATCTTGTTATAACATTACTACATGATGCTATGTGGATTAACAAATGTTTAATGCATTATTATATGTGAAGTGAACACAGTTTGTTTCCAGTTTAGCTACTTGTCTGACAACGTTTCTGTAGCAGCAAGAAAATCACACTTGGAATCGTTTATATATTGAAGGTCATATGTTTACCCATATGATGAAAATTTTAAAATGTATATCTCTTATTAGCATGAAATGGTTAGAAAGAAGGACGCCGAGAACCAGAAGTTGAGAAAGGACATTGAATTGCTGACCATCCAGTATGAGGGTCAAGAAGCTAGCATGAGGAAGAAACACCATGAGGCTCTTAATGACATGTCTGACCAACTCGATTATCTCCAAAAAACTAAAAACAGGTACACATGTCTGTGTGTAAATGTTTAATATATGTAAAGACTTTGTATTTTCTTTCTTTCTACACATAGGCCGAAATGGTAAGAAAGAAAGATCAGGAAATAACAAAAGTGAGGAAAGAGATGGAACTGTTGGTTATCCAATTCGAAAGCCAGGAATCTAGTTTGAGAAAGAAATATACTGAACAAACCAACGACCTTTCTGACCAAATCGATTATCTCTCCAAAACCAAAATCAGGTTCGAGTAACTCAATACAGATGATACATGATACAAACCACTGTTCTGTTCAACTACAATTTTGAATCCTCCATAAGAAAACAAACATTTACAAGAAAACATGAAAATATATAAAAATGTAGTTAACAGAATTTGTGTTTGTTCTTCAACTGTCTTTGTCTGAAAGTTGCGGCTATTTACAGGTAGAATACTTTCATATAACGTTTATATCACAACTTCCATTGTTTATTTATTTATTTTATTAACATTCATATACTCATTAATTAAAATGTTCATTTAGTCAAAAGTAAACCCGTCGCGCTTAAAGACAAAATGACAGTTAAAGAAACCATGTATCAGAATACATGTATGTAAATTGATGTGATATAATGGATATCAATTACAATTTACATACTTGTAGCCGAGTTTAGAAATAGTGAGTCCGCTTTGGAAAAAAAACCCATTCTTCCCTAAGGTTACGGCCTCCCAATTACAAAATCTTACCAAATAACTCACCAACCTTTACTTCGTTACAAGGCAGAGTGGGGGTGAAAACCCTGTTTCTTTCTGTTTCTACTAATGTCAAACTAACATGGAAAACCCAATTACAATTTACAAGCTATGTTCACGTTTTATACATTTAGCTGAAATATTTCACATCTTTTACTGAATAAAATGTTCACTAAAGACCGATTATTACAGTATATATCTAACATGAATCAAACCATTCTACCTTTGTTCTTACGTTGGTAATTATATGTTACTATCAAATAAACTAATATTCTTGTTAACATGATCAATAAAATAATTAATCAACGACTTATATTTATTTACATGATACATTATCGTGATTCATTTATTCATATATTTGTACTAATCAAGCACAGAAGATTAATAATTACCAAGTTGGAAAGAAATACGACAAAATTAATGAAGCATACCTTATAACAATTTTGTTAAAAGTCTACACTGCTTTTACGTGTGTGTGTTTGTGTTAAATGTCTTGTGCATGCTGCTTATCTGGACTCCGACAAAAGAAAAAAGACCGCCATTATGTGTGCGTGCTTGTGTGTGTATATGTGTGTTTAGTGGTAATCAAGGTGAACATCAAATTTAACATATTATTTGCCACTATCTGTACAGAGTTGAGAAAGAGAAGAGCCAGTTACTCGTTGAGATCGACAACTTGCAAGGAATCAACGAAGCTCTTTCCAAGGGCAAGGTTAGACACATATTTCATTCCTTTGACTACTATAATTTAATCTATTGTTTTAAAACATTGTTTTTCACTACATATTGCCATTGATACTGTAACCGTATTTGTAGTAAAGAAAGCAGTGAAACGAAACGTTTGGAATATGCAAATCATAATGTTTAGATATTTCACAAACATCTAAATTGTTACCTCAAATATAGGCTGTTGTGACGTATTAGATTGGTTATCTAGTTGGATACTGATACATTTATTTAAATATGTAAGAACAATACTGATCGTATTATAATATTAACAGGCTTCAGCTGATGCTAAGGTAGAAGGACTTGAAGGATCATTGGCTAGATTGAAGGCCCAGGTCGATGACCTTACCAGGTAATTCATTATATATACATCGTATTACACATATAACTCTTTATTTTTCATCATACTGTTTCCAACCGTTAATTGCCTAGTTACGAAAATATATTGATCTACATCTGTTAGAAAATGTTATATAAATGTTGTTTTCTGAACGACTGATTTTAAACTTAACTGGCAAAATTAATCTTTCAGACAATTGAACGATGCCAATGCAGTTAAAGCCCGTCTCACAAAGGAGAACTTCGACCTTCAGCATATCAACCAGGAATTGGACAGTGCCAACGCTGCTCTTGCCAAGTCTAAACAACAACTCCAGGTCTCATTGGACGACCTCAAGAGAAACTACGATGACGAATCCAGGGTAGGTTCACCTTGGAACATATCTAAATAGATCATTTCATCTTAAGTCAATATAGTTATGAAATTAAACATAGTTTACCTAAATAATTACAATTTTCGATTGTTAAGGGGATGAATTTCCATGAAAAGAAAAATGAATGTTCAGATATGAAAAAAAGCAGTCAACTTTTAAGTGTACAGAATAACTAGATAACTAAAAATATATTCACTCGTTCTATTTTAATTGCAGCAAAGACAGAACCTCCAGGTACAACTCGCCGCACTCCAAGCCGATTACGATAACTTGAATGCCCGCTACGAGGAAGAGTCCGAAAATGCCTCCATGTACAGACAACAGGTAACACAATTTATGCAAACATTTATCATTGTATGATAGACTTGGCTTAAATGTATAATGTTCTTTGAAAAAAAATCAATTCCGATTGTACTCTCGAATTTTCATAATTTGGTTATGTCAAAAATGATGTTTTTATCATGTAAGATATTTGCATATGTGAAATATGCAGTAACCTTATTGTATTTCTTTTCGACAACAGTACAGCAAGCTTCAAACCGAGTTCCAGGCTATGAAGACCAAGTTGGAAAAGGATCTGATGACCAAGACCGAAGAATACGAAGACCTCAGGTATTTAACTAGTCATTTAACACAAAAACTTGTATTTCTTTAAATTCTTTACACATAGTTTCATATTATTCGTTATTTATATCCTTGTTGAACTTAATAACCTCCCTTGAATGCCTTTTTTCTAGTTATCAATAAAGATTTTCAAAAGCGTCTTGACTATGCCTTTAAGTCATATGATTGTATAATAATACCTCCACAAATAACGACAGAAATTAAGTTATAATAGTAAACAAACAAAAAATCAAACCAACAGGTCGTTTTAGTCTCAAAATCAGCATATATTTCAACACTTAGAATAGAATGAATGTATAATGCACTATATATTATGTGTTAACAGACGCAGATTGAGCGTAAAGATCCAGGAACTCGAAGACATGCTTGAGCAACAGAGACAGAGAGCCGCCAACCTCGAGAAGGCCAAGAACAGGCTGACCATTGAACTCCGTGAAGTCACCATCGAACTCGAAAACGTAATTCTTATATTTCGTTTCCATTTTCTTTATATTTCTCCTTTAAAAAATATAAAAAGATTTGATAAATGTGCTTGTTTATTTTAGATGCCGTTAAATTAATAACAAAATGAAAATACAGTTTCAACTGTTAATAAGTCGTTTCGAAGTTTCGAAGCATAACAGTAGTATTGTTACAGTATAAGATTTATGATCTGATCTGTTTTATCGGTTTGATTTGATTCATCATTCTATTTTCCTCTCATCAATAGACCCAGATCATCGTCCAGGACCTCACCAAGAGAAACAGACAGTTGGAGAACGACAATGCCGCCCTCCAGAAACAGAATGCCGATCTTGCTGCTGAGAACCAGGCTCTCCGTGCTGACAAGGCTGCTCTTGAAGCCGAAGTCTACAGACTCAAGGTCCTTGTTGCTGAACTCCAAGAAAAGAATGCCAACTTGGAACGAGAGAATAAATCACTTTCGGGTATACATTTTTTACTGTCATCATAACAAAATCAATGTTTTAATAATTTATTTTTCTGCTCCGATATCATTTTATGATCATGTGATAAAACAGCATTCTTATTCTGACTGATGGGATATTAGTTTAAAACAAAAACTAAGTTTATAATTGATAAACAAGATTTTTATGCTGAACAAAAGCTATATTCATTTAACTTTACAGACCAACTTCGTGAAGCTAACAACGCCTTGAAGGATGCCAACAGAAGAATCAATGACTTGACCTCCGCTAACGCCGCTCTTACCGCTGAACGCGACAACCTCGCCGCAGCTCTCCGTGACACCGAGGATGCACTCAAGGACGCAGAAAACAAACTTGCCAACGCCAATGCTGCCCTTCAGGCCCTCCGTGCTGAAATGGAACAGAGACTTCGCGAAAAGGATGAGGAAATTGAAGCTGTCAGGTATGAAAATGAAATTTAACATTTGTTTTGCATTTTTTTTTTTGTAAAAACATCGATGTATTAGTAAATGGCAGTATGTTGAAAACTTATTCATAGATACATTATAGCTACTGTATCTTAGATAAAATTCTTTCAATTTTAAGAATTCGCTATCTTGTTACGTTTGGAGTAAAATTCGTCAATTTTCAAGTAATAAAATCTTGAAAGCAATTGCTTTTTAGCAACTGCTTAGTTATTCTTTTTTTTTTATAAAACAGATCATTATATTCACGATAACCGATTTATAACCTTCTATGAGATGTTGTGGGCGATAATGATTACTTATTCCAGCAAAATTGTTTTCGGAACGTACTTACCCTTTAAAATATTCACACCTTTTATTAGAAAGACAGCTGTTATAAACATTCAGAAGTTTCAGCCCAGACTTTTATCTCTAAGGAATGTGTAGGTATACACAACGATGGTTTCTGGATCATGGCCAAACAAATATTTTGAACCTTACCTGAGATACTTTATACCTTCTGTTAAATATATAGTTCTTATTCAAAGGTAGTCAAAGAGAGTAAAAAATCTGGATGTGCGTTTCTGCTGACTTATGTATAATATCGAGATCTTGATACGCATTATAATCAGTAGTAATAAACACCTGGAAAAACACCAACAGTGTAAGCTGCAACTCAACTATGAGTTTTACTTCATTATAAAACATGCAACAACAAAAAATGAGTTATATAATGAATCTGCCAGTGATGGCCATGCTTCTCCTTTTCTGTTTTTTTTTTCATTTTTTTTTAAAATAAATTTTTTGATTGACTTTCAAAAATAACATGTTTTAAGAGGCCTTTTGCACAATTTCCATTTTTAATATTAATATTCGTTTTCTTTTGAGTTTTGACCATACCGTATGACCATCTGTCTCAAATTGAATCACAATTTGATGCACCTGCAGTCACTTAGATATCTTATGACGTAAATTTCAAAACTATTTTTGGTTTTGAGATTTCAAAAAAACATAATTTAATGAATTTAAACATGATTTTTGTAAACAATCAGTTGTATAACAGAAACAAAACTATTTTAAGATGAACAAAGCCAACAATACGACGTTGTTGGAAGGAATGCTATAAAAAAACAACACCAGGATGAATACACTATACCTACTGTTTTCATGAATGAAATCTTTCAAAGAAAAGTTTGGGTCTTCGAAAATGAAATCAGGATAAATCCATTTTTATCTCTAAAACCATTAGATGATAGGAAATTTACCGGATCAGACTAGTTATTTTAATGAGCCTGAATTTTTTGTACTTAGGTAATTTGTTAACAAGCTTTTGCATTTCGAGATAACCACTAGGGGGTACCCGCCTTGAAGGTCATAGTTATGTTGTTAGATAAAATCTTATCTGAACATATGAAAACTAGCATTTGTAACATTTTCGGTTTGGAATTCAGAAGTAAAGCAAGCAACTATGGACGGCAGAAACATGGATGTCAGACGAATTCAAATAGGAAATTATAAATTAACAATAACGTGCGCATAAAATTAAATTAAGCTGAAAAATAATTAAAAGTAAAAAATATTTTGCCGGATATACTCATCATCTTTTATTACATATAAAATTTCAATGAAGAAATATTTTTTTATACTGAATCAATTTATCAATTTACGATATTTTAATTTTCACAAGTTTTAAGTGAGGAATTCATCTAAGAGGTGATGGATTTTTATTATAAATAGTAAGACAGACGAAAAAAGGTTTGAATGTTTTAAATATCGAGAAATCTCAATTCAAAATATTTCTAATTTCTCGTTAACAGAAAGAGCGGTCAACGCGCCATTGAAGAACTCCAGCGCACCCTGGTGGAGGTTGAGACCCGCTACAAATCCGAGATCTCTCGTCTCAAGAAAAAATACGAAACCGACATTCGTGAGCTTGAAGCTGCCCTCGACAACGCCAACAGAGCTAATGCTGAATACCTTAAACAGATCAAGTCTCTCCAAGCCAGAAACAAGGTGAATAAATAATTCGGATATATTATTTTTCTGGTCATGGACATAATCTTATGTACAAGAGACTAGACTTTTATCAAATTAATATGATTCGTGATTATACTACATTAGAAATAAGCAATAATTATTCAAAATGAATTTCATATCATTCTATTTTCATAGGAACTTGAAGCTGCCCTTGAAGACGCTAGCCGTCAACTTGATGACTGCCGCTCTCAACTTTCCATTTCTGAGAGGAAGCGCATTGCTTTGACAACCGAGCTCGAGGATGTTAGAACACTTCTTGAATCTGTGAGTACATTTTGCATTTTGACAGATTATAAAAGTTTTAATTATAAGACTTGTTTTATAGATATAGATATAGATATATATCAATGTATGTATATATACTAGTTGTTTATACACGTTTTAGCAGTATATCAATAAAATTATATAACGGACTAAGTACTAGTTTTTAATTAGGTAAATAACCTTATCCTCACCTTTTATTAATAGGCCGAGAGAGGCCGCAAGAACGCTGAGAATGAACTCCACGACGTAACTGTCCGCCTGTCCGAAGTCACCATTCAAGTCACTGCCCTCACAAACGACAAACGCCGTATGGAAGCTGATATTGGTGCCATGCAAGCCGACCTTGACGATGCCCTCAACCGCTGCAGCGCTGCTGAGGAACGTTCTGATAGACTGCAAGCTGAAGTGAACAGACTCGCCGAGGAACTTAGACAAGAACAAGAGAACTACAAGAACGCCGAATCCCTCCGCAAACAACTCGAGATCGAAATCAGAGAAATCACCATCAGACTCGAGGAGGCTGAGGCATTCGCCACCAGAGAAGGCAAGAGGCAGATCGCTAAACTTCAGGCCAGAGTAAGTGAAACAAAACATTTATTGCATATTTTCCAAAATAAGGTGTCAAAGTCACTTCAACTGCATTTTTGTTAAAAAATAAAGTTAAAGACTATATTCTTATTAAAGTGAAATTGTGTGAATAAGAAACATTATTGCATTAAAGTAGTTCTAGCTTGAAGCATACGATAATTGAAAAATTGACCTATTTTTCATCCTGGTTTTATTTATTGCCAATTGTTTCTCCTAGATCCGTGACTTGGAAGCTGAATATGAAGTTGAACAACGTCGTGCACGTGAAGCTCAAGCTGGTATGCGTAAGGTCGAACGCCAGTACAAGGAATTGTTGGCCCTTATGGAAGACGACAAACGCCGTCTTGCTGAGCTCACAAGCTTGAACGATTCTATGACTCTCAAAATCAAGACCTACAGAAGACAGATCGACGAGGCGGTACGTAACTACTTCATATCATACCATTTGTTAACAATATACATAACGATTTCATGTGTAGTTTTGAACAGCGTCTCATTTTTCAAACATGTTAACTCATCGTTACCATTTTTCACCATTTATTTTAATTTAAATAACATCCATTTATCCGTTCATTCACTATTTAGCTACATTGTTTCCCTTTGTTTACATTGTTTCCCTTTCTTTTACATTGTTTACACTTTTCCAATTCACAGGAAGAGGTAGCCAATATTGCCATGAACAAATACAGAAAAGCCACCTCATTAGTAGAAGAGGCTGAATCTCGTGCCGACAACGCCGAGAAGAACCTACAGGTTGTTCGCCGTTCAAGATCTATGTCCGTTTCCAGAGAAGTTAGAGTTATTAAAATGTAAATTTAGAGTAAGTTGACATATTTATTCATATTTTTTTTTATATATTTTTACAATATAAACGATAGTTATGATACGAGTAAACAGTGAACTTATCAGTCACTGTTTATTGCATAGTTGAATGTTTCGACTATTAGTTGAGTATTTTGTTTCTGAGACGATTTCTTCTGTGATTTTTCATTCGTATTGATTAAAAAATAGTGAGACAGTTTAAAAATGTAAGGTGAGCAATTAGTAAATGAAATGAAAATAATAGTAGATACAACTGTCCGATGCACATTTATGTAGATAATAATAGAAAAATGCACATGTAAAGATGGAATATTATTTTCTTTTCAGGTTTTATTAAGACATTTTTCCAATTTTAAAGATCTTTCGGATCAAAAACATTGCAAGTTGTGTAAATGTTTAATATGAATGTGACTTCATAAGATTCCCCCGTTATGAAATGGCTATTTACTACATTTGTTGAACAAAATGATATGTTGGTGCTATGCAAGATGCGTGCTCAAAATCTTTCTTTAATTCTACATCGGCGCAAGACTTGTTCCAAACTTTACTACCAACAAGGGAAATAAAGAACAACTTCTCTGGAAAGGACACCAAGATCATTTAATTAAGAGTACCAGCGACAGGACACGCGCCGATGACGTCATCTGTCATAATGCTTCATCGATGTTTCCATGCATGCGTTAAAGACAGGGAATATTATTGACGATCTTAACACTTGTGCATATTATATTGTTATGTAATTTA
Source organism: Ruditapes philippinarum (assembly GCF_026571515.1). Taxonomy (NCBI): domain Eukaryota; kingdom Metazoa; phylum Mollusca; class Bivalvia; order Venerida; family Veneridae; genus Ruditapes; species Ruditapes philippinarum. Next base: position 250,361 of record NW_026859600.1, on the reverse strand, counting down.
ACTTAAATGCGAGAATATTCACCTCTGATGAATTTCTCAGATTAGGCCGTGTGCAATAAAGATATAGATAATTATTTGTTTGCGATTTGTGATACAATGGAAAGACTTGGATCGTATGTTGTATGTATTTATTTTTGTTATTATTTACATTATTATAGTTAAGATACTGCTTGAATGGTTAAGACATGAGATATAATATTGTACAGACCTGGGATGTTAAAGTCGTTGATACGTGTCTCCTTGTCTCAGTTTGGTTTCCTCTCTGCTTCCGGTTCATCACGTGTCGTGTCACGTGACGTGACGTATTGTTGCGACTTCATCATCATTTCACATTTTCTTTTTCTTATTTAAAAACAGATTAATATATAGAACTATTTTCGGTTTTGATGGGTAAATAAGGAAGTTTTCAAAATCAGTCTCTTGCAAATCAAAGAATTTATGTTTGTTTACATAAAATGTCATTGAATTTTTGCAGAGATAAAATAAATCGTACGTTGCTGCTTTGAAATGTGTTTATCTTTTCTTTTTGTTTCCTTTCTGTCATATTTTGCCAATGTAAATATCTGAACTTATCCCTAGAGCATTAATTGTATAGCGTAACTGTTAAGATGTTCTCTCAGATACAAGAACCAGAAGATAAGTGTACTGATACCATTGTCAGAAGAAATGATGATTATTATTTGTTAATGTGATATCGAAAATCATTCTAGGAATCTAAATGTCAAGACAAAGTAACATTTACCAGCCCCTGATATAAATATCTGAACAAAACATAACCTGGCGAGAATAAGCTGTTTAAGCTGAAACCAAGAGATAAACATTCAATACCACTTAAAATATTTCTTCTGAATGCGAATGCTCAAATCAGATTAATTTATATCTGCATGATTATTACTTTCTGTTTATTTAACAGACATGATTACCTCAATAAAAGAATGCCGGATAATCGGAATTTGAAATTTATCTTTAGCACAATCGTAAGAGAATAAATGTAAATTCTATTACTTGAAATATGAGCATATATATTATGAGCCTAGTCTTATGTATGATACGAATAGAAACCAATCATACTGTATCTATGTTTAAATCATATTATAAAATTGTGAATTATTTGGTTTTGCTGATTATCAGGACATCAAATAATGAAAATTGAATGGAAACACTTGGCTTCAATGAAGCAATGGAAATTACACAAATAAATGAAATTCAAAACTCATTGACTGATCCTGCTGTACTGGACATAGCAAGAAGATTATGCTCCAAAATCTGTTTTACAGATTTCAATAGTTAATATTAATTAAGCGGATTGCAATTTTGACACAGAACTGAAAGTACAAAGGAAAACGACTGAATATATATCACATATATATTTATCCGTGTAAAAGTGGCTGAATTGTAATGGTATAAACAAGAGCTTTAGGGAAAACTTCAGAATCAACAAATAATCGACACAAATATGGACATTTGTAGAAAAGCATTGGCAAGCAAAGACAAAGCTGAACATAATTCTAATACGTTTATTGAACACTGATATAACATAGATTAGTACCGTTTTTTATAGAACACAAGATCATTCGGTATAGTAGGATCAGTTAAAATGCTCCGTGGAACATCCCTTAGCGATCCAGTATAAGGTTTCACCTTCGCACTTAAAATGTCCTTCAATAACGTATTTCTGTATTCGAACCACTTCCGGTTTTGCTGGAATTTGTTGTATAATGCTTTATTGGAAGGGATAGAAATCTCTCGTTCTCTTTTTAAACGTCGCAGCTGTTCTGATTTCCCTTGTATGCTAAACTGAGCTGAGTTAATTACTAACAACTCCGTCTTACCTCGAGCAAGTATATAAGTATCTCGTAGGCTTTCACCTAAAATCACATAAAATAAAAATAAAGAGAGTCTATACCTTGTTCTTAAAGAAATTGGCTACTGACGATTTTTAAATGCATAAAAAATCTATAATGACTTAAATTTTATAATCTCTCTTAATAAATCTTTGTCTTACATCAGCTGTAATATGAATATCTTGTCGATTCTATATGATTTAGTTAATAGACACAAGACAATCTGATTAAAATCAGCTCCTAAATAACGCTACATATTAGGATCTGACGACCACCAATAGGTTGTAACCTTAGCCAATCATCGGCGAGCTTTCACAATTTTGAAAGCGACGCTTTTCTAATTTTAACAACTGGAAAATCAATATTGATTAGATAATTTTCACGATTTCTGGCGTTCTGCAAGTAAACTGGCAAAACAATCTTGCCCATTAAAAATTGAGTCTTTTATTTCAAGTTTAGTTTCAAATTACTACAAACATTTTTTTTTTTAACAAAAATCAACCATTTATTTTACTTCCATGAACAACGATATTTTGATACTTCTTCTAATGCCTATCTGTAAGCGGTTTGTTTTCATGGCGCTATAAATAGCCTTCACAGGAAATCCGAATCATAATGATGGCGAAACATATACGGTGGAAATCAGATCTACATGTAATAAATAAGTAGATCTGACTTTTGTCAAATTGAGACACAAGAGAGCTATAATTGTTCATACTCACCAGCTCCAAAATAGTTGCCCGGATGTAGTGATGTCACGGAGAGAAATCTCACTTCCTGTTGGTCTATTCTACGGTTTCTACAATAAGGTTTGTTCAGAAAATCCTTTCTTCGGTCTGTGATCGGCGGAAGTAAAATATTCGGTCTCTGGTAAGGTGACTGGTGTCTGACAAGAACAAGACGTCGAACAATCTCACAACGTCCACTTCTGATAAAATACACGCTGTCAGTTTGTCCATCTATATCACCTATAATTACCTGTAATCAAAGCTAACTCTGATGAAATATTTCTAGAGTTCGGTCATAAAGTAAACGATTTGAAAGTTTTTGAAGTGTTTTGTGTAACAAAATCCTTTATTGTGTCTTCATTTAACTTGTTTACAGCTTTGCTTCATTAAAGAACGTTCGCTGCAAACGACATCCTATCACAATGATTGGGCGTTTATAATGTTACCGAATTAAAAAAAAAGCTGTCAACAATAAGATGCAGATAGACGAAAAATGAAAACAAGGCTATAGCGACAATATGGTTTTGATAAGGACTTTTTGGCCTTGTAAGGTGTGAAATAGAAAAAAGTGAAATAAAATATAATACTATTTACGTTGTTATCCATATACTCTTTAAGTTGTGACGAATCAGCACAAAACTGAAGCTGTTTATCCGTCCATGAGGAGAAGTGCTCACATGATCGCAAGAAATTAAATCTCTTATTACAATCTCTTTCCCATCTTGATCTTAAAGCATGATTAAACTCGTCTTTGCTCAGACTGAGAAACTCTGAAGTCCCTGAATTAACATAAAACATCTTTTTTTGTATTATTGACGCTATAATTTAGTATGTCAATTTAGGCAGACAGAAAATAAGTTAAAAACTAGAAGTTTCCATAGGACGCGAATGCACCCCCAATTACACTGTTTTGTCAGTCTACTGGTGTATAGACAGAGACAGACGGACAAAGGAAATTCTACATGATTCCCCATACCCCCCCCCCCTTTAAAGGTTGACGCATAAAATGACATCAAAAATTTTCAAATGCTAACATCTTTGATTTTTCTCAATTTTATATCCTGAGTATGCTTAAAAACAAGAAAAAAGCAAATCCTACGGATGCTCTACTACACATGATAACCCACATTCCTGTAAAGCTTCATGGCTCTATGTCAAATGCTATTTATATTACGCACAAAATAAGTTTAAAATTGTTAATGTTTTACTAAATCAAGGGCAATAACTCTACAATATTTATTAAATCCAGTAGCAAACTATAGGTGCATAACTAATCATGCTGGTCAACATTCCTGTAAAGTTTCATGACTCCATGTCAAATGATTTTTGAGTTTGGCGCAACACTTGTTGAAAATTGCAAATATTTACTAAGTCAAGAGCAATAACTCTTTCAAAACGAAAAAAAAATCAACACCCGAAATCCCAGGTGCACAACTTCTTATGCTGTTTAACATTCCTGTAAGTTTGTTGGCTGTAGCTCGGACACATTTAGAACAAAATTTTGAAACGGTTATTACTAAGTTAAGGGCCATTCACATGCTGACCAACAATTCTGTAAAGTTTCATGACTCTATAGGAAACACTTATTAGGAGGCACCCGACACAAGTTAAAAATTGCAAATTTTTATCAAGTCTATGGCAATAACAATACAAATGCATGTATATAATAAATTCAAAAGCAATCCGCGGGCGTATAATTACACATGCTGACCAACACTTCTTTAAAGTGTCATAACTGTAGGTCAAATCCTTTTTTGAGCTATGTGCGACACAAGTTGAAAATTGAAAATATTTATTAAGTCAAGGGCAATAACTACAAATACAAATGCTGAATAAATACACAAGCAAACAACCGGGTGCATAACTACACATGCTGACAAACTTTCCTGTAAAGCTTTATGACTCTAGGCCAAATACTTTTTTGAGCTACGCGCGACGAACATTGAAAATTGCAAATTTTTACTAAGTCTAACAAAACTAAATTAATCCACAAGCGAAACCGCAGGTGCCTAACTTCAGACACTGGTGACTGTAAGGTTTGTTGACTCTAACTTCAGACGCTGGTGAAAGTCTTGTTTGTTGACTCTAACTCAAGCACCTTTAGAGCTACTTGTGACATAACATTTTGAAACTGACGCACGGACAAAGTAAATATAAATGCCTCTCCAGAATAGGGGTTGCGTACTTAGAAGTGCAGTTATCAAATCTTCAATCATGTTGTCGAAATATAATTCAAATATCACTTATTGACATCGAACATATTGTTGTATAACAATAGAGTATAGCTTTTACGATAACAATTAATACAGAAAGATAAGACGATATTCAAGATATACATTGTAAATCAGCTTCAATAAAATGAAAACCAATTACCTCGACAGATTGCCGTGAACTCCCGCCGTATGTTCCGGATAAGTGCAAGTTCTCCGAATGTCGCACCAGCTTGGACAGTTCTTATATGGTAGGATATTTCCTCCCCTGAAATGTCATTCATATAATTCCTTCGACTGACTTACTTATATGAAAATATTATATATAAATAATTTACTTACTAATATATTTTTTTAAATATCAGTGGAACTCTCAAAATCAAACATACTGTCAGACATAACAAATATCTAAGCCAATTCATTTCATTTCAAATTATTGATCATCAAGTAATCTGACATAAAGAGATGTACTAGAAGGTCTTAGCAAAATTCTCCCACGTTCAAATTATTAATGTCATTAATATATCATATAGTCATCATATTTATTGATGTTGTTATACATATTTTATTTGTCACTTTTAAAAAAATGTAATAGAAGAATGAAGCGTCTTGCCTGATTCCATGAAATCCGTTCGTTTAAGATCAACCTCACCGGAAATGACGAAATACATTCTGGTTCCCGGATCATCTTGCTTAACAATAACTCGTCCTTCTTTAAAAGTATCGTACCATACCATGTACGCTAGAGCCTGTTTAACAGCCTTGGAATACTTCATGAACATTGGTAGGCGAAGTAAAACTTCCTAATAATTAAAATGCTGGAGTTAATTTGAAAGAAGTAAAACATGCAGAACGTGCCAATAATAATAATTAAAATTTCTATTCTTTACTTAATAAAACTCATAATTACGTCATATCGCATGAAAGCCAAATTTCAAACCTTCTTAGCATGTTATTTGAAAATGGACACGTTTTATTAACTTTTCTCTAAGTTTTAAGGACCGTTTTTATTAAACTTTCTCTAAGTTTTAAAGAAAATGTAAACATAATGTAATATTTTAATATCACAGTTACTTACCTTAAATGATCATATAACTCTTACAAAATATTTCATACAAAATTGTGGTACATCTACCTACCTCTCTTGAAGTCATTGAAATAATAAATCTGAAAATACTACTGGTAGAGGACATTAAAAATTTACAATATAAAGTACTGTAATATATGCATGCAATTTAAAGCAACCACATTCCCGTTATACTTTTATCTATTTTTGAATAGCGGGTAATAAACAAGAAAACAAATTTGTTGAATATCCAAACTATGTTATCATATTCTTACACTATAGCGGAAATATTATTTCGAACAGAAATATTTTAAGGTTTTTTTCTTACGGAAAAGTTTATGCATGTGTTATCATTATATAAGTCTACGGGTATACTAAACATAAATAAAGCCTTAAAGTTTAGCTTTTTTTTTAAAAAGCTTTTTATGGGGGCCCCAAAAATTTTTCATTGGTCGTACGGGGTAAAAACAGTGATTTTTTTTCCCAATTTTTTTAAAAAAAACTGGGGGGGAAAAACAAATTCCCAAAAACGGAAAGGAATTTTTCCCCCACATTTTATAAAAAATTTTTAATTTTAATTTTTCAAATTCAATTTAAAATGATGGGGCATAGCAGGGCTTGGACACCTTTCTTCTTCTAGCTGAATAATAAAGTTTAGATTATTTTAATAATGGTTCGGTAAGAAATGAAGGGGATTTACAGGGAAAAAAAAATATTTTGAACTGGGGAAACAGCCTTTATTTGGCTGTAAAATACAGGAAAAATATCACTGTAAGATATTTTGCTTTATTTACGTTTTGTCAATTAAGATATTGTGATTAAAATAGAATTTTATACAGGAGTGAAAAAAAAAAGTTTGTTTTCATTTTGCTACATTTATCACAAAATATTTTACATTCTGCGCTATTCTTTTTTTTCCAGGTGATAAGCATATCACATGATCTAAATCAATAACGGCAGAATTTTTAAACACATGTATGCCCTTACTACAGAAAGTAAAATATGCATTTCTGAGGCATAAAGCCCTAAAAACACAAAACCCTGCAGAAAATCTTCATGGTAGAAAAAGAAAATGCTATAGTTTTATGACTTCACAAAATAAAAACTCTGTAATGTTCTAGATAGATGTTGGCTTTTTAATTTTTAAACTATGCACATTTCGAGGTATTTCTCTTCAACAAATAGAACATTTTATTACGGTAAATACGTACCTTACCTATTGTTAATTACTGTCAATATAAGAATAAAGAAGGAGCCTTACCATAAGAATTTTAGCGTCTTCCTCTGTCCTATCTCTAGGATTTTTCTTTAGAGCATTTTTAGCCCTGGAGGTGAGACCACTGTAAGATATTGCAGACTTGAACTGTGTTGCATCAAACGATAATTCTAAACCGCCGTCATAACGCTGAAATAGTTACAATAATAAATATATATGTATATTTGTACCCAAATAAATAACAATTCTAACATTTCACGTGATTTTGTCACTATAGACAAAGAAGAAAAAAAACACTGTTAAACTGCCAATACGCACTGGTTATGGACTACTTGTATATACGGCTGTTATGTTTGCACCCTCGATTATATGGTTTACAAAGCCTTTTAAAGCAACAACATACACTTTCACTGGTCGACTTTCACTGGTCGACTTAGTTTTATTCTAAAAAAGAAAATCTTTTTTTTAGAAATACATGTAATGTTCCAATAACCAACTACCTTCTGGTTAGTAGTTGGGGATTCATACCATATTATAGGAAATAAATATCTTGTTATATAACCGTTAAATTTGTTTCAGAAAAATACTTTGTTTCCAATGGAATATAATTATGCAATATCCAAATTACCAAATACCTTCTGGTAGGTAGTTGTACATGTACCCGTATTCCCGCAAATAACCACCTGAGTCCTCTGGTCGATTAACGGTGAAGGGGTTGTAAACATATTATAGAAAACCCGTATTTTGTTATATAACCATAAAATTTGTTTCAGAAAAATACTTTCTGTTCCCATAGGAATATACATTGTATGCAATATACGAATTACCGACTACCTTCCAGTAGGTAGTTGGGTATTCGCGCGAATAACCAACTGAGTCCCCTGGTCGACGTAGGGAGACAGGAAGTTTTAATATTTAAGATCACATTTATCTTGCAATATATCCGTTATATTCATTCCGGTAAAATTCTTTCTGTTTCAGGGTAAAACATGCTAAGTTCGAATTACCAACTACATTCTGGTAGGTAGTTCACGCGAATAACCAACTGATACCAAACTTTATTTTGTGTTTAAAATGTATGATGTGTTCGAACATTTCATGCTGGTAATAATGGATCGAATTACCAACTACCAGCTGGACATAGTTATGATTCTTGTGCACAGCGCTTCCTCTTATTGTGCTTGACCATTGTATGAAGATGTATTGAATTCCAACCAGTAGTTTTCAAGTTATGCTCTGGACAAGGAAAAGTAACAAAGGGCAATAACTCTGTAATTAGTCTAGATGGATTTATGGTTCTTGTGCACTGCACTTCCTCTCAATGTGCTTGATCATTGTATGAAGTTGAATTGAATTCCAACCATGACTCCTTTATACCCCACCCCAGAACGAACTATAAAAAGTTTTTGAGACATAAAATTGATAGCATATCTGAGGCAAAATTGGCCTCTAAAAGAAACCTTAGTTGCTTTAACAGCATAATGTGTACATGATAAGGTTGTTTGTAAGACACAATTACTTGAACGCACGTTTCGATATATTTTCTTAACAGTCATGAATTTACACTGAAAACTAAAATCTTACCTTAAAACTTTTAGATTTTTCCTCTTCTTGTATTCGAATCCTTGAAACTTTAAGAAGAACGCGCACGTGTATCAGCAGACGAACATAGCGTCTAAATTTACTTAATATTTCTGCACGTTTTTCTTCTGTTGTCTGCGAAAAAGATAAACAAAAGTAATCCAAATAGCTTATCATGCAAATTAAGTATGCTATAAAAAGAAATACGTACTAAGCAATGTGAAATGTTATTTGAGAGAAATTGTGTAGAGGATCAATTGCTTGAAGAAAACAGTTCCTTTTTTGCTTTCAATCTTTAACTTAAAGCTATATAGTTAGATAGACGGTGCTTCAAAATAACTGTCAATCAGCATTATAACTTGGTAGATTGAAGCATGGTTATTAATTAAGCATCAGTAAGACTTTTAAAGTGAATTGGTCTATTATATAATGGAAAGTCTGCTATATTACACATTGTAACTTACTATGTTGATAGTACATGTATTTAGTACCTGGCATAACAAAAAACCACGAAATAATTACATTTGGATGTTGTTGGAAGTGTGAGATAAATAATCCGATTTATTTAAATAACACATTTATATAGCAAATAATAAAATGCTTTAGAACAAGATACTATTATTCATCAATTTATTGTTCAAACTATATAACTTAGAAATGCATAAAAGATATTGTTCAAACAATATAACTTAGAAATGCATAAAATCTTTTCAATCAATATCTTATAAGAATATTTAAATCATCTTTTCTTTGTGTGTGTGTGTGTTTTTTTTTCAATATTTAAAATATTTGAGGAAAATGTGAACATTGTTCGCTACTATTTCTTGATATATCAAAATGTTATTTAATTTTACATTTTAAAATGAAATACATCCAATCTATATACCTCTACAATTATACCAAACCTCAATACGTGACGTTAGTCTTTGCCATAATAATGTTGTACATATCTATTGCCCTCAAGTAAAACTACGATTCTAAAGCCGTTTGGACGTCGTGTATAAGTAATTTAATAAATAAAATGAGTTTTCATTGTTAAAGTTTATCGTTTTAGTCTAGCTTACATTTTTCATCATATTTTCCCAAAGTTTTCCTTTACTTTTAAGAAAAAACTTATGTTGAGGGAATTTTTTGTCAATAAATTTCCCATTTTTATTTTTTTTACAAGTGCTTTTTTTTCCAAAAAGGGAAATTTTTTCCATTTTTTGGGGAAATAATTTTAAAAAATTTAAAAAAATGAATTTTTTTGCCTGGTAATGAAAAAAATAAAACCCGAGGGTTTGAAAAAAAAATTTAAAAATTTTTTTTTAAAAACCTAAAAAAAAGGGGGATTTAAATGTTTTTTAAAAGCCGATTGAAATTTTTATTTTAAAATAAATGTTTTGTTTTTTCTCTATAAGTTCTTAAAAGGGGGGAAAATGCCCCGTTTTTCTTTTTTCTTTGGGTTTGTTTGTAAAAAATTTAAATATCGGGATGACATCAAATGTGAAAACCCCTATAGGTTTTCCCTCTATTTGAGCATTTTTTTGGGTTTTTTTTCCCTTAAAAAAACCCGTCACTTAATGAATTTTGGGTCATCCAAAATTTGTTACTTACCAAAGTTACAATGTCATGTTTTGATGGTACATGTGTCCGCTGCTTTCTTGTCAATCTTCTCGTCAACAAATCTGTTGGACCTAAATATATGAAATGATTCAGGATCTATTCATACAAATGAAGCAAATTAGTTAAAACATTTTCGGATTACAAATGTATTTAATGATATGTCTATACTGGAACTTTATACTATACTGAAGTAATAGATCTTATTACAACAACAACATTACAGGCGAAGAACACAAGCCCTTGGAGAATTTTGTTAAAATATAATTGAACTAAACAAGCAAAGACAAATTAAAATACGCTTTATACATTCTTACCTTTAGACGGTTTGAACGTTTTTGTGAAATACCTCTGAGTCGCAAGAAAACTCGAAGATTTCTTGGCAAGCGCTTCTATTTCCTCATTTTCATCCGGTGCTGGTATTAACAAAAAAGATATTGTTTTAAAAATCATAAAACATGTTTTTTTTAAATAAAATTGTATTATTATTTGATTCACTAGTTTATTGGGTTCGTTTGATCATTTAATAGTCAGTGTTGATATCATTTTTGTTTAACAAGAGCCACTGCAAGAGGGGACCACGCTCCACTTTTTCCCGTTTCGAAACATAATCATGCAAGAGAAAGAACATTGTGGTTAAGGTTTTTTTTTATTTGTTTTTGTTTTTTTTTATAAAAAAACATCATTTCTATTGTACAAAATTTAATCAAACTTTTATATTTGACCTTGATTGTCATTTGTCAATATTGTGTTGCTTTTTCTTGCAAGTATGAATCAACCCCGTAAAGAAGCAAGTTTTCAAAAGTTACGTAAAATTTTCATTCAGGGCTGGTATTAAGAAAAAGGATATTGTTTTAAAGACCATTCAGTAGTTTTGGTAGAGACACCAGTCCATTGTGTTCATTCATAGTTTCATAGTTTTCGGATGACAACGGTTTCGGCAACGGTACCAACATTGGCAACGACACCATGACTGTAGCAATAGCTCGGAAAAAAATCAAGCTAAAATATGTTTGAAAGGTGTTGTGGTCACTTACTTAATGCTTCAGTTTGATTTAAATATCAAATGTTTTACTTGTAATTTTAAAGCAGTATACAGGAGTATGGACTATAAAATACATATAACATTATTCCGTATCAATGTTAATATTCATGAAACGCTATTATGCTGAAGCTTTGGTAAGTAACAGAAGAGATGCACACGCGCAAGTAATCACTGTAGTGATGACAGCAATCTTAAATTTACTGATTACTACAGGTAGGTGACATTCAGAAAATAAAGACAATTCCATCGCTAAAGACTTAATGTTCTTTCGTAATGAATACGAAATCCCTATTTATTTAAAACTTGAGATATTTTGAGGAAGAGACAAAAATTTTCACAGTCTTTTCAGAAGCTGTCACTTTTAACCCACTCAAAATATTTTATAAGTACAAAATTATCGTATAATAACTTCAGTCAATGGACAATAAGTCTATGACAATGGAATTGAGCGTATTTGCGAATATATAAATATACCATGGAACTGTAGTTATAGATAAATTTGAAATTTCTGCTATCACTACAACAGCGCCATTATACATTGTATACGGTGTGAGTTAGTATCCTAATTAAAACGAGGATAGTAAATTATTTTTATCGTCTGACTTATTATGGTAACATTATAATGCAATATCAAATTATTTCCTTGTTGAAAGCTTTTTAATGTACGTTTTGAAACAGTTCTACTAAATAACAACAAAATAATTAATAAAGATATTCTATAATGATCTAAAATAACCCGTCTCTTTGACAGAAAAACAAAATTTTAAATACATGTAGTAACAAAATCTTGGCCAGTGAACAAGTAATGCAAGCCGACATGTGGCCATTACAGTCCACAAAATATATGTCAACATGTGCAAAGTTAGCCATTACACTAGTAGTACTATTGTTGAACTTAAAAAAATCTGTTTACTGTGGCTGAGTGGGTTAAGATCACTTTCTTCAAATACATATACATGCCCATCACCACTGTTGGTTCGAATCTCGCTTTTGGGACTTTTCATTCATATATGTAAGGAAGCTATCTAGAAAAATTAAAAAAGGTCGTTGATTCTACTAAAGTGCCCGCTCGTGTCTGAAAAAAGACAAAAGAGGAACAATGATTAAACAAACCTTCTTCTGTATCTGCTAGGGCTCCGAGTCGATTAGTGGCGGTTTTTTCTCTTTTCAGAGAAGACTTTTTAGCACGACTTGCACGTCTTTTCTTCGCAAACGGCAGAAAACCAGGCAAAATGCCAGGTAAAATAGTTGTGCGTCTTTTGCTTCGACTTTGAAGAAATGCATTTAGTGTCGTCTGCGTCTCACTGGGTTTAACTGTGTCAGTACCAAATCTGTGATGAATAAATACAACATAAGCTCGGGGGAAAAACGTATAGCATCTTTTCCGTGACTATCTAAGATCACATAAGATACAACCAGCATTCTAAAGGAACCGCTTATATAACATAATACAAGTGTATGAGATAAAATTCATCGGTGTGTTAGAATAAATTTCACTCCAAGAATTACTTCTGCTTAATGTCTCGTAAATTATTTATCGACGCAAGTATAAACTAAAATTAATAAAATTCAAAAGATAAGAGGAATAATAATCAAATCATTAAAATCCATAATTTAGTAACTTAAGTGAAATCACCAAAATATTCAGAATTATACATGTGTATTTAAGTGTTGTTAGAATTATGATAAGACATTTTAAACTGAGTGACTTCCCGATTTGCATCAGAGTAACTTTAGTTAAAACAATATTATCGTTTTCAATATTTAGCATACTATATTTCAATTCACATAAGATATCAAAATCGGCTAAATATTATGCACATTAAAAATTTTGTGCAAAATATACATGTATTTTATAATATTAATGATTTAAACTAAATATTGTATACAGACTAGTTAAAATAAATGATATGCCGGTATTTCATTTAATACTTACAAATAATATTCTCATATAACTTACGTGTCTTTACTGTCAGTGGGTTCTGTCAACAGTAACGGGGTTTTATCAAATGGCGTTCTGCTTTCTGAAATAACATTTGAACCATTGATAGCAATGATGTAATGCCGGAACAACTTCAACAACCTTGTGATTCGTCTTTCTTTACTTTAACATCATATACTAGTACTATTTTCAAGAAAAAAGTTAATGCAGGCGTTACACTGTCCCGAAATTGGCACCAGATGGACACACGAATTAGGAAATGTTCAAATTCGGATCTGATCGTAATAACACCGGGCCATTCGTGAGGCCATCTTGTGCCATCGTATGACCCCCGGCTAAATGTTCAGGCTCCGGCAGAAATTTCGTGAAGTGATTGCGATGTCTGCCTCTCTTACTGGAGATAAGGGATTCTAGCTCTATATTAGTCATGACAAGTACATGAAGAGACCTTTGAGACGATGAGTACAACCATACACACCAAACATATGTAATAATAAAAAATATTGCTTGAAGTAAATAAAATGCAAAGTGATTTAGTATGAACTTTTTAATATGTTGTATTACAGACATCTCATTATAAATCAATTCACTTAAAAATACAAAATGATGTTGCAGTATTTGTATGTTAATGTTGTTTTGTTTAATGGAATTGCAATAACTACTTTGTATATGACATGCATTTGTAATAATATAAAATAAATAATAAAAATATCCACCAAAAGAAAAAAAAAGAAGAGAAAATAATTCTCTTCATGGTTAATTTCATAGACATCGAATGTTTACCTGTTATTTTAGATTCATCCTTTATGTTTTCAAGTCTCGAACTTAAGTTACTGCTGTTACTATCATGGTGATCCTCGTGAGTGACCGCTGACACCCCAACTATACCGCTGTTTTCCAAATCATGTGCCAATTGCTGTAAATACAAATATGTGAAATGTGCTTCACATCTATCTATCTCTGGATACTGCCAACCCCTCTTACGAGTGTTAAAGGCAGGAATTTAGTGCACGTCGGATTGTTAGTAAAAGGTGAAAAGAAAAGCTAAAAAAGAAAAAAGTCCAAGCATTGACATGCTTGGAAGGTGAGACTGAAAATGTATTCTAGTCATGGTTAAAATGTTAATAGTGAAACAAGATGATAAGAGATAAAATAGTTTAAAAACACTGGGAGTAAGACTAGTACTGCAAACCCACCACTGCCTGTTTGAACTGACTCAAGTTGGACAGGGTGGCAATGTTACTAGGAAGTTTATTCCATAGTATAATGCTATGAGGGAAGAAAGAGTACTTATGGTAGTCGGAAGATACCTGTATTTGGCGTAGGGATAAGGGGTGCATATGTCTGGTTAATCTATGTGGGGTTTGAACGTATGTTGGGAGATTAATTGCAACTAGGTTATGGTATATCTTATAAAACATTATCAGTCTATAGTCCAATCTGCGATGTTCAAGGGATCGCCAGCTCAGTTCTTCCTGCATGGCTGTGACACTAGAGTTAGGGGAGTAATCCCTTTTAACCCATCTTATTGCACGTCTCTGGATCATCTCAACTTTGTCAATATTGGTTTTAGTGTAAGGAGACCAAATAGTTGAGGCATATTCAACCTGTGGCCGGACCAGGGACTTGTATGCTAGTTCTTTCACTTTCTCATTTTTAGTAATAACATTCCTTTTGATAAAGCCAAGGGATCTGTTTGCATTGGAAGTTATTCGAGATATATGTGTATTAAATTTAAGGTCAGCAGACAGATCTAGTCCGAGATATTTAGCATTTGAGACCGACTCTAGGACTTGGCCATGGAGCATATATTTTGTGTTTAATTATGGTTTTGTTTTGTGATATGCATGACTGGCATTTTGAAGGGTTAAACTCCATGTCCCACTGCTTCTCCCACAGAACCATATTGTCAAGATCATGTTGGAGATTTGGGGGGTCTGAGGAGGAATTGATGGATAAGTATACAGCAGTGTCGTCTTCAAATAATCTGACTTGGGATTTAAGGACAGAAGATGGTAGGTTGTTGTTATATAGAAGGAAACAAAGGGGGCCTAGGACAGAGCCTTGGGGCACTCCAGAGGTAACTGGAACTTCAGATGAGCAGTCATTATCCACAACTACTGTCTGTCTACGGCCAATAAGGAAGGACTGTATCCAGTTTAGAATTTGAGGACAAACACCATGTTCTTGAAGGGTATCTAAGAGTTTAAGATGGTTTACTTTATCGAAAGCTTTGGAGAAGTCAAGAAGTATGAGATCTGTTTGTTTGCCATTTGAAAGATTGTTCACAAGGTAATCAGTAAGTTCAATGAGTTGTGTCTCACATGATCGTCTTTCTCTGAATCCATGCTGAAGATCAAAGAGTATGTTGTGGGTGGTAAAGTGAGAGGATAGTTGAGAGGCAACTATGTGTTCAAGTGTTTTACAGAGGATGCATGTAAGGGAAATTGGGCGATAGTTTGCTGGATCACTTGTATCACCTTTTTTGTAGACAGGGCATACGTTTGCACGGGTCCAGTCATTGGGAATATTACCGGTGGTCAGGGATTTTTGGAAAAGAACTGCAACGATGTCAACAATCTCTTCTCTCAGCTCCTTCAGGACAATTGGTCTAATGTTGTCAGGGCCGGCAGCTTTGTTGGCATTGAGGTTGGCGAGGAGCTTAAGTACACCTGTCCTACTGATGGTGATGTCATACAATGTATAAGAAAAACGCTCAATATGTTGGTAACAACGTGACCGTTTTTTGCCTTTTTGATGGAGGGGGGAGGGGGAATGGGTTGAACATTTGTTAGTTTGTTTGAAATGCGTTTTCCAATTTCTTTATAATTATGCTCAATTTCATTATTTCTTTCAGTTCATTTAACCTGACAGCATGAAGGAAAAATGATTTCATACAGAATATAGACATACAATATGGTGTATGTTCAGATGGAATTTACTGCCATAACTTTATTGTTAAATTTTTTATGGATAAAGTGTAGAGCCCGTTCATTCTAGCGTTGAACCTTCCAAAAGAGACCGCGTGATCTTATTTATCCAAAACGAACGCAGTTTCACTTTTCATAAATTAAACGCACTGATTTTCTATTTTCTATTAAGTTCACTCACTAAAATGGGGAGTTCTGCACTTTATCCGATAAAAAATAGTAAGAAAATAGAATGTGAACCGTGTAATGATTTTATTATTTTTTTCTTCATTCCCACGCATATCATGAAATGTCACGTGGTATATGCAACGAGTCATTTTACCAGTACCAACTTATCACGATATTCCAAAAAAGACACATGTGTAATGCACATACAGCGGTCACAGCTGAAGCATTCAAATCAATTGTCACTATTTTCAATGTCAATAAATTTCACTTTTGTAAATATTTATAATTAGCGATAACACATAATTCTCAGTTAAGTGAATTGTTGTGGCATACACAAAAAGAAAAAGAATACCTTTTCGTCTGTATGTCTTGACAGCTTCCGTTCTCTACCGTCTATTTTAACTATATCTTTTGGAATGTATTCAATTTTCTTAAAAGTATTGACAAATTCTCTTTGCAATTTAGGGATGCCGAAGTCTTCTTGTTGTTTGATGTTAGAAATCCAACCTGTCAACCTCTCGTTTGCTTTCTGCTTTGCCCTGTCAAAATCTTTTTTGGACAGAGACATCTAAATAAGGTTTACCGCATTATTGTAGTAAAGTGAAAGTGAAAGTAAAAGCGATGCCATGACATTGACCCTTGAACTCTTTCTATAATTAACGTTCACGCATGCGCACAATGACTAATTGAATTACGTTTCCGCTTACTCTTCTCGTGTTTGATAGAGGTCAATTTATTGAAAAGGTAAATTATTAAGTACACAGTGTGTGTAAAAAGCTTGTATTTCAATAGAAAATATGTACGTAAATAAAAATAAACCATAAGGATTATTATTTATTATGTGACACCAATAACTTGACAATGAAACACTGTTGTCATGCATTTTCGCGAGCTAATTAGGGCCCCATTTTGACCCAACCCCCGATTTGACTCTGTCAACTATCTATAAAAACGTGGCAATCTCCTGGATAAGAGCCCAATGTATATTAAAAAAACGTCAACGTTTGGATCCATCTCTAAGCAGCTCCACTGAGGTAAAATTTCCGAAAACATGAAAGTAAAATTCTTGCATAATGATAATGATTTGGACTCGATCTCCTCTTACCAGTCCCGGCCCTAACTTTTTCTCCACGACAGTTGACCCCATATTTCAAATTAGGGTAAGTGTCAGGAGAGTAACTGTTTTGGGGAAGCTTGTCCGGGTGAGGTACTGCATCATTGCATGGGTAGGTGGTAGAGGTGTAACGATTCATCGATGCATCGCGATCTGTCTTGTCCCCGATGTATGCATCGTAATGAAATTACAAATTCCAATATATTGCGATGCAATACATATTTCACCTCCCAATGTATCGATACAGCGGGAAGGTATCGCAATACACTAACAATATCTTCCAGGAATATAAGGACAAACGTATTTTTTGAAAGACTGAAGAAAGAAAAATAGCTCGGATAAAAACAATAAACAAGCGCGACTATTATCATACCATCGTTGTCATCTCGTTTCCCCATGTCCGCAATCATTTAATGGTTACTAACCAAGTTTTATCAATTCCATGTAAATGGGCTGGTGTTCTTTGAACTTGTTTATAATAAAAACATAATTAGAGATCTGTGCGATTTCAAGAAAAAAAAACCTACAAACATGAATTTGTAATTTTATTTTGTAGCACTAAAATAGTGATGATGACAACATCCCCATGTGATATTCGTCACGTATTTATACTTTCATTTCCGTTGACATCATTTTCCCGTAAAAAAACAACAAAGCAAACAAACAAACAGAAAACATGAAGACTGCAAAATATGTAGACGGGGAAATTACAGTCAATCCTCCTTGGTCATATAAGTCACGAGTTTTGGGAAATTGTAGTTTTTGGGGAACCATCAGACAGTGTTGTATAATGTGGAAGACCGGACGCGGAGTCTTTGCAAAATTTGCAAACTCAAAATAAAATACTCTGGGGTTGAGCACAAATCTTTCGAGAAAACTGAGACTGAAACTCATGTTTCACAGTTGTTGACCTAAATGTAGATCACTTGTTACTATTTTTTTTCACAAGAGAAATCTTTAGTGGTGTATTGTAAGACTGAAATTGTTAAACTGCCATATTTACAGTGGTGGACTTTAGTGTTAGAATAGCAAGTAGATATCAATTTGCTGTTATGGTTTAATTAAAAATACCTTTAATCCTCAAGTAATCAGAAAAGTAAATTGTTAAAAGATCAAAATCGGAAACCAAGTTATAACAACAAGTTAAAGAGTTTATTTTTTTGTTATTGTAATTAAAGTTTTATATTATATTCGTAATTATGCTGTAAACAAATGGCCAATTTTTTATATACTAAGTCTTAAGTCAGTATTGTGATACGTATCGCATCGCAACAAAAGAATCGCAATATGCATCGCATTTCTTCAAAGTATGCAATACATATCGTGAATCGAATCGTTTTGAAAAACAAATATCGTGATATGTATCGTGGCAGAAAAAAATGGCAATGCACAGCCCTAGTAGGTGGATACTCGTGTCATTATACAGTTATATAGATCACGAGTGAGATCACGAGTGGAAAAGTCTAAATTATATTCAAATATTATTAAGGAGGTATACTTGGAGTTAAATGGAAAATCACCTTTAAAATGGTTTAGGTCAGTCTTACTAATTGTACTAATCATTGAGATAGTGTGCTATTTTGTGTTTGGGCAATAGCTTGTATCTACAAATCAAAGAGCGATTCTGAATCAGAACAAAAATATCTTAGAATCTAGCTTTGGCACACCAAAAGTTATGTTTAAGTGAAAAGCGTTGCAGTGCTTTTTTTATTTGTACCATTTTGCAGAGTGCATAGGAATCATCTGAAATCTTACATAAAAATTATTAGTCCAGACATACATTAAATGTAAATCAGGTACAATGTATGCAAGTCTTGATAAAATATTCCCTTTTCCTTCATGTCAAAAAACTTCAGTCTAGTCCCTTTAATGATAAAATTTGTTATATAAACTATTTTTTAAAATTAAAATCACAGTATCATAAACCATCAAGTAAATTAGTATTGTACACTCTGAAACACATTTTTGTTTAACTAGTGTAAGAAGTGATCTTGGATTCCATTTTGCTCAGTCTTTCAACTTTTAGCAATAATAGTGGGGACATGGGTTATATAACAACTGTGTCCTGCCTTGATTAACACACAATAGAATGCCAGGAACCTTTCTCGTATTACATGGGTAAATGAGGGACCGAGAGTCTTGTTTGTTTCACAGGACCATTAATTTGTGTAACTAACTAAAATAAATGCAAATGTTTCTTTTATAAATTGTATTGAATAAAGAAATCACATTTTTGCAGTTTACATACATATAAAATTAATAAGGTTGGGAAATAATAAGAAGATGGAAAAATTTTGGAGAAAGAAAAACATCAACTCGCCATGTTCAGATTTTTGGGTTGTTTATGATGTGAAACCTTCACATGTGTTTGTTAAAGTTTGACATCATGAACCGATGGCATCAAGGTGTCAATTAATAAAACACTTGCTTTAACAATTGACATACAAAATAAGATGGATCTACAGCATGAACAATAAATTTTTAATCTAACCCCCTACCCCCACCCCTTCAGCCCCCCCCCCCAAAAAAAAAAAGAAAAGAAAGAACTAGTCTGTAAACCAAAATACATTATATATGGATAATGAATAGGCATTGACAGACCATAATCACCGTTGTTTATATTTTATTTGAAATCAAATAATATACTGTTCAAGATTATTTAATGATGTTAATCTACTATTATGTGCAATTGAACAAATATATGATAAACTATTGATTAAAGGTTAAAAGGCAAGATACATTTATTAGACATTTTTTAGCTCGACTATTCGATAAGAATAAGTAGAGCTATTGCAGTCACCAGAGTGTCGGCGTCTGTGTCGGCGTAACCACTTATGTTAAAGTTTTTGTAATAGTTCAAATATTTTCAAAGTCCATTGACATATGGCTTTGAAACTTTGCACACTTGTTTACCATCATGACCCCAACCTGTAAACAGGAGGAGGTAACTCTATCAAGCATTTTGACAGAATTATGCCCCTTTTTCGACTTAGAATTTATGTTAAAGTTTTTGTAATAGTTCAAATATTTTCAAAGTCCATTGACATATGGCTTTGAAACTTTGCACACTTGTTTACCATCATGACCCCAACCTGTAAACAGGAGGAGGTAACTATATCAAGCATTTTGACAGAATTATGCCCCTTTTTCGACTTAGAATTTATGTTAAAGTTTTTGTAATACCTCAAATATTTTCAAAGTTCATTGACATATGGATTTGAAACTTTGCACACTTGTTCACCATCATTACCCCAACCTGTAAACAGGAGGAGGTAACTGTATCAAGCATTTTTTTTTTACTTTCAAGCACTATGAATAGTCGAGCATTGCTGTCCTACCGACAGCTCTTGTTGTTATTTGTGTTTTGCTGTGCCAGGGTTTATGTAGGATATTGGTCATTTGTTACACTTGCCCAACATAAACTATAACCAGGATATAGGTCTATCTGGGGTTTCCGTGGCCAAGTGATTAAGGCAGTCTACAATTTAGCATTAGCCTGTTAGCCCATCCATGGCTAGTACTAAGTATGTGGTTCAAGCTTATGAAAAATTAACAGTCAAACACCTTAGTGTCTGCAGAATTTTAAATATTATACAGTATTATCTTTAGATTAAGAGAATAGAATTACAAAATAGCTGTTAAAGTCATTATTCTACATTTTAAAGTTAAATATTTTTGGGCTTGTAAAAGCCTAATTTGGCTATATTGCCATCCACTAGCCCAAATGGCTTGTATTTATTTCGTCCTAAATTCTTTGGTCTCATGCTATGAGTTTGAATACAAACAGAGACTTCGGATTCATTGCCTGAAACAATACCGAAAAAGGCACCTGAAGTCTTTCTTCACCAATAAAGCTGACTGAAATAATCTTTTCACTGATAAAATTGAGAACTAGAAGATGTTGTTTTTTTGTGTTTTGATTTTTCATTCATCAATTTGGGAATGATCAATGAATGATATAGCAGCCTTTATATGTAAATCTTTGAATTTAACTACACACAAAACTCACAATATGTAATATTTTTTTCTCTTTTTCAGACATATTTGTAGATAGAATTTACATACTGAGACAATGAATTTTGATACAAAGCCCCCTGGTGGTGCTGGTCAGGACAAAATGGATCCTAAAGTTCTAGAATTCATTCAGCAGCAGCAAGCACAGCAACAATTATTACAACAAATAGAGAAAGTTTCGGAGACATGCTGGGATCTATGTGACATGACAATGAGAGACAAGCTTGATGGGAAACAAGAAACTTGTCTCAATAATTGTACTCAGCGCTATTTTGATGTTGCAAACTTTATTGCAGAAAGATTTATGCAAAAAGTACAGCAAGCAGGAGGGTCAATGAGATAGTACTGAAAAAAACAAAACATTTTATACATCAAAGTTATTCTGGCTTCAGGAATGTAATTAAAAAAAAACTACCAGTAAACATGCAAGTACATTAGATTTGTAATTTTAAGGATGTTGAAAATTCTTTCGCGTGAAAAATCCAGCTTTTGATGTGAGGATATTACAGTGTACTTGATGTTGAAAGTGTGATTCATTAAAGAACTATGGAGGGATAATATCTTGTTTGAAACATGCTCTAATAAAGTAGTCATAATTATATATTGTCATTAAAACATTTGAAAATAGTTAAAACATATAAAATTATAAGACTTTTTATACAAATCTCGAAAAAACAGTCCTTGTGAATTTTGATTTGATAATGATCAGAATTACACAGAGTTTCTGATGTGTGTAAATAGATATCTATATATAATGCATGATATCATTTCTTTCATATTTTTTTCAATGAAAATTATTAATATCTGTTACAGTATAAACACTGCAATCATAGATATATACACAATTTTATAACCAGATTAGTATAGTATGATAGAATCCTGGTAAATGATTTACAACAGTCGACATACACATGGTCTTAAGTATATACTAACTGCATCTTGTTACATAAAAAATATTATGTCATTAAGTTTTTAAGTAGGATGAAAATAAACATGTAAAATAATGAATAGTTATTTTGCTTCCAATGTATGTTTTTATGTCCCCAGGCATATAGTAATTGAGCTGTCTGTCTATACTACATTACTAGGTTAACCTAAAGTTAGATTTATCTTTTAAGTTCTACCTGTACCAATGGTTCATAATTTACACACTAATCAGTACAAAGTATGTTATCTTGGCAAATAATATAACTATGGCTTCAATTTTATCCAAGTTATTCCCCTTTTCAGCACATTGAAAATGGATATGGTTAACATAAATATTAATACTTATAATGAGACAATGTGCAGAACACAAGTTTGGGCCTCTGAGAACAAAAATTGGCCCCGCCCAGGGATTACTTGATTATGACCCCCTTCAAAGAAGTGGGGGTATATTTGCATTTGTCTGTCAGTCGGTCCGTAGTCCAAATGGTTTCAGAACAATAACTAAAACATGCATAGGCCTAGAATCTTCAAACTTCTCTTGGTATGATGATTGTTCATGACCAGCAGATGACCATATTGATTTCAGGGTCAAAGGTCAAGGTCACATTAACCTTGTAGGTGAAAATGTTTTTCAATCAATAACTAAAGAACGCTTAGGCCTAGGAACTTCAAACTTGGCATGATGATTGTTCATGACCAGTAGATGACCCCTATTGATTTTGGGGTCACAGAAGGTCACATTGACCTTGTAGGTAAAAACGGTTTCCGAACAATAGCTAAAGAAGAATGCTAAGGCTATGAACTTCAAACTTGATATGATGATTGTTCATGACCAGCAGATGACCCCTATTGATTTCAGGATCAAAGGTCAAGGTCACATTAACCTTGTAGGTAAAAATGTTTGCAAATCAATAACTAAAGAACACTTAAGCCTAGGAACTTCAAACCTGGTATGTAGATTGTTCATGACCAGTAGATGACCCCTATTGATTTTGGGATAAAAGGTCAAGGTCACATTAACATTGTAGGTAAAAACGGTTTCTGATCAGTAACTAAAGTACACTTAGGCCTAGGAACTTTAAATTTGGTATGATGATTGTTTCGAACAGTAGATGCTTCATATTGATTTTAGGGTCAAGGGGTCAAGGTCACATTAACCTTGTAGGTGAAAACAGTTTCCAATCAATAACTAAAGATCGTTATGCCTAGGAACTTCAAACTTGGTATGATGATTGTTCATGACCAGTAGATGATCCCTATTGATTTTTGAATCAAGGGGTCACAGAAGGTCACATTGACCTTGTAGGTAAAAACGGTTTCCGATCAATAACTAAAGAATGCTTAGGGCTAGGAACTTCAAATTCGGTATGATCATTTTTCATGACCAGTAGATGACACCTTTTGATTTTGGGGTCAAGGTCACATTGACCTTGAAGGTTAAAACGGTTTACGACCAATAACTCAAGAACTGAAGTTACCTTTGTTGATAATTTTTATTAAACTAAAAACGCTTTTGGTATACACATTTCAAGGTCTTATGTAATATAACAAATTGGCTGTTATTAAGGAGGCCTACATAATTCATAAAATGTATGCATATATTATTTGGTAAGATTTGTGATTACTTTGTCATTAAATTGCTGTACACAACCTTTATGGTCACAATTACCTAGTGACTGGTCATGACTAGTAGATAACCACTATTGATTTTTTGTCACTAGGTCAAAAGTCAGTCATGTAACCTGACCACATGACTAATTTGCTGCTGACTTGGGCCATAAATGTTTTACAAACATATCTTGTTTATATAGACTTGTTAAGAAATGACATTTAAGTTTTCATTGTGTGAAACTGCAATGTCTAGAGTTTAGATATTTAGCATGTAGCATTGCCTTATTGATGTTTCATGAATCATGCCCCTTGGTTCAATATTGGCCCCACACAATGGGTCTCTAGATTAATATAAAACTTATATTGGAAATACACATCTGAGACTATGTGAAACTACCATTCCAAGAGCTTAGATATTTGGCATGTAACATCACTTTGTTGACCCAAAACTAAGTGGTATTTTTCATGTCCCTTGCTACGATTTTTGTACGGGAACTGCTCGCATGCCAGTAGAGAGAATTTATACCATTTAAGTCGAGTCTGTAGAGATGACGATTATTTATACTATTTAAGTTAAGTCTGCAAATATGCCGATTATTTATACCATTTAAGTCTGCAGAAAGTATTTATATCATTTAAGTTAAGTCTGCAAATACGAGGGTTGTTCGGGAAGTTCTGAGAATTGTTTTATAGCACACGTTGTAGTCGGGTTAGCGTAAAAATAAATATATACGCATTTATTTCAATATATACTGTACAGTATCTGAAAATATCATCATCATACACACAGAAACTAAAACATAATAAAAATAGTAAATAACCATATAACAAACACCCGGAGCACGCCGACGTCATTTGCAACGTTATGCGACGTTAATATATATAAAGTCTATCGATCGTCACACCTTTTCAACGTAGTCACCTGCAATTTCGATGCATTTCCTGTGTCGGCTGATCCACTTATTGTATGTTTCCACGTACCAGCTATCGGTAAAAGGACGAGACTATAGCTTGCGTATGCTTAACAAGATTGTCAGCTGAGTCAAAGCGTTTTCCACGCAGCTGTGATTTGAGCTCCGGGAACACACGGAAGTCCATCGGAGCGAGGTCCGGGCTGTATGGAGGGTTTCTTCCTTCTTTAAAACGAGCATGCCATCTATACACTGTAGCCGGACTGCATTTCTTGTATTTTCCTGTAGAATTGATCATTTTCATTGTTTCTGTGGAAGACTTTTCCAGCGCAACACAAAATTTCACGATGCTTCGCAATTCAACGTCACCTATCGACGTCATGTTGTTTACTCAGTGGCTCTGGGCAACAACTTTAAAACAATGTTGATCCGTTGAGAATTTAAATAACGTTATGATATTTTCAGGAAATGACGTCATGACGTTCCGCTGCTGACCAGCGTTTTCGCGCATTTTTTACGTTATCAAAATTACGAAATATTATTAGTGTAGCGCGTTATACCTTTCTTTAGATCCGGACTGCTCCGGTGTGGCGTTATAGTGTTGCTATGGTTACTGCTATTTCCGGCTATTGTTGTCTGATTCTATTCAATTTTTAGGAATAGTGATATGCTAATCTTAGTATGTGCAAAATATTACGTCTTAGAAACTAAAAATATAGGAGATATGACAAAATTCCCAGAACTTCCCGAACAACCCTCGTATACCGATTATTTATACCAATTAAGTCTGCAGAAAGCATTTATACCATTTAAGTTAAGTCTGCAAATATGTCGATTATATATACAATTTAGTCTGTAGAAAGCATTTATACCATTTAAGTTAAGTCTTCAGAAAGTATTTATACCATTAAAGTTAAGTCTGCAGAAATTAATTATTTTTAAAATGAAAGTTAAGTCTGCAAATGTGCCGATTCTTTTTACAATAAAAGTAAAATTTGCAGAGATACTGTCAATATATAATAGTCTAGCCAAGTGAGCAGTAAGCATTGTTATACAAAAGGCAAATTGTGTCTATAAAGTGATGATTTTAAGCCTTTTAGGGAATACATTTTGCAGATGTGCAGATATTTCATGTTATTCTAGTTATAATTAGTAAAGATAATAATATTTCACTCCAGTATTAGGACATAAAGCAGTCGTGTGACAATTATAAAGTGTAACACCGTATCTTGTCCTGTAAATATATGACCATTGTCACATTCACTAACATTTGTACACGTGACTGACTAAAATGTTTAAAGTAGACATGGCATTTTACGAACAAAAAACAATCATCAGGCTAAATATAAATATGTTTGTTACTATGAGCTTGTTAAAAACCTTTATATCATTATAGAAGTCTTCGAGTGCGCGTTTGCATCATTAATTCAACATAATGTCTAAACTGGTGATTCTGTCTTTATTTAGTAAGACAAGTCGTGCTCATATAAAGTCTTTTCTTAAATAAAAAGAAAAGTAGGAGAAAATATATATGATATATATAATAAATAAAATAAAACGATTATTCAAATAATGCTGTATATAATATATGTATATTTATAATAATGATAAGAACTTTATTGTTAGAAGGTAGCATATGGCGACGTAGAATCGTCAAAGTACAAATAAGACATCTTAACTTTATAAATGGCCTTCTGTTATAAAATACAAATAAGATATCTTAATTTTATAAATGGCCTTCTGAACAAACAAACAAAACTAAAAAAACTAGTGATATAACTTGATTTATATCATATTCATTCTTCGACAAACACTCCTTTTAAATGGAAACATTGTATATAAATATATACATAAATATACATTTTTTATTCCACACCTTATAAAATATAACTAAAAAACTTTAATTTGATCATCATTATTAGATTCAATTTATCCTTATTCCCATTTTCAGAGTCCAACAATCCGTATAAAATCTATATTGTACACCATCAAGCCTTCATTTTTCAAGTCTAAAATTCCGTATTCAAATTCTTTTAAGATCTATATTGTATTCTAAGTAAATATAGAAATAAAATTGATATGTTTTCTCCTAAAAACGGCTTGTGCCTCGTTCTATTTCTATTTAAGTAACCAATACGTGAATAATCAATAATTTTACACGAATAAAAATCATTATACATGTAACATAATGACATGTAAGTGATGTAAATAAAAAATGATTCTTTTATTTTTTGGCATAAATCTTATTAAGGAAAGATAAATGAGATGACACTTTATTGACTAGCACCGAAAAAGGCAAAATACAAATATATTTTTTTTTAAATCCTTGTTCAGTAATATGCAAGGCCTAATTTTCGGTATTTTATTTGTCTGTATTTAAACTTTAGTTGTGAAATTATACATTTTAACTGGCGCTCTCACAAAGGTTAGCGTATGAAAACAACTGCTGATAACTGGTTAACAATTGGTATAATATTGTGATTATTTACAAACAAACGCAGACGATAAATACCAATCACCGAGATTAACAGATTAAATATTATGGTTTTGTTTTACTTTGAAAATTACTTCAAAGATTGGCGAAAAAAAAATACGGATTACAATCTTCTGTTTGTGTTCTCTTTAATCTGATAAGAATATAAACCTGGCATGGTTTCATGCCAAGTAAGGTCAATTTATATCCTCGGTTGACATTTCTCTTCTAATGTATATAGCTTTGATAGCTACGTACGGTCACTTCTTCTTTGAGGATAATTGTAGGAGTTTTATTGCGGATTTTTTAATTAAAATATTCGTTGTAGTTGTAGCAGACGACAATGTCTGAGAAATCGGACGAAGTTAAACCCAACGGAGCTCCTTTGAGTTACAGCGAATATTTACAGGTATGTGGATGAATATAAATATTATATAAATTAATGCTAGTTGCTTTTCTAAGAAGTGAGCGAAGGAATACTTATAACTATGAAATAGGAAGAGCTCAGATGTAAAAAGTTATTTACCCACCCAATATTGAGTTGCTTAATCAGTCTTTAGAGATCACTTTGTCTCCAGATTTTTTATAGTATTAAGTGCCGTGTGGCAGCTGTTAAAAGTTGCCCTGTACTTCACTTCAGTGTTGTTATATTTTCTGGTCCTTCGAGATCATTGATGTTAGCACTATTAAGTGTTGAGATTGAGCACCGCTCAAGCCGGTGCTAGGGGGCGTGAGGGACGTTGCACTATTCATTTTCCTTCATGTACAGACTCAATCAAACCTAGTTTTCAATTTTCATGTAATTTTGTTGTGATTAATGCTTCCGAGGGATCACTTTGTTTCCAGATTTTTAAAGTCCATTTATTATTTCGCGGATTCATATTTATTATCAGTCAAGGTCGTTTAAACTACGAAAATATTTTCATAAAAAATGTCTTTATTTAAAGACCAATACTAACATAATTATATGCATGTGATTTGATGTATTTGTTTTTGAAATATTTGTAGCTTGGGAAATTGTTAGACTGTCAGACTGTTCAGAGTGAGAAGGCGGGAAGCGCCGTGCATGATGAGCACCTGTTCATTATTACACATCAAGGTGTCGTCTGCTTATTTTCATTTACATTAATAAACTTATATTTTACATACGATTTGTAAAATAAAATGTGCTATTTTGTTGCATTTAAGTATTTGAAATTGTATTTGATGCATGAAATATGCAAATACAGGCATCGCGCACTAAACTGCCACATCATTGTGTCAACGAACATATGTCATAATTTCTTCCTTGAATAATGTCCATCTTTTGATATATCATAGAAACTTTTCTAATATTGTTAAATATAAATCAGACCTGTCTTAGTTTCACATGTATGTAATATAACAGATAAGTAATCCAGTGATAAAAAAATACATTGTGTGTCTTTTAATTTCTCTAATATATTAAATTGATGAAAAGAACCTACTTCTGTGCCCTTTTAAATAGGAAATGAAGTATTTATCTTTATTTCGTACGTAAAGACAATAGTTTTGAAGGGTTTAAATTGTTTTAATTTAATTTTTCTTTATATACAATATATATAAATTATATTCATCTTTTGTAATTATTATTTCAGCGTACGAATTGTGGTTTAAGCAGATGTTATTTGAGATAGACTCTGTGAGGAAACTTTTCATGACACCCTCAAAGGTAATCATGCCTTAATAATAGTATTATAATTAACATTATGCTCATCTTGTGTGCATGTATCTGTTAGGAATATTCTAGAAGAGTGCTTTATTAGACTTAACATAACTGAAAAAGAACACAATGTCACATCAAAGGTAGGAGTCATAATTGAGCCGCGCCATGACAAAACCAACATAATGGGTTTGCGACCAGCATGGATCCAGACCAGTCTGCGCATCCGCGCAGTCTGATCAGGATCCATGCTGGTCGCTTACAAACCCTATAACAAGTAGAGAAACTGATAGCGAACAGCATGGATCCTGATCAGACTGCGCGGATGCGCAGGCTGGGATGGATCCATGCTGGTCGCAAACTCATTATGTTGGTTTTTTTCATGACGCGGCTCATATATATTGCGACTTGTCTTCTTTACATAAACGCGCAAAATTATAACTGCATGTATTTCGGTCGCATGTAAATACATTTTCTACTTGTAAATACTTAATATCGTATACTCGTGCAAATTAATGTTAAGTGTATAAATCTGACTTTGATATATTTGATATTCTGTTGCTCTATGTAATTTTGATGAACATAACAATCTTTTCTTGCAATGTTTTTTGTTAAGCGTGTCACGTTATTTTATTTAGTATTAACCTATGTCATTTTATACATTTATTGTAGACACTAGACGAGGGTAAGACATTAAATATCATCAACAGATTAAACCGGGTCGTGCTTATCCTCAAGGTATGATCATCACAATTTTCTAGATATGCTTATAAATTACCTACGTATCTCATAAAAATACATCACAGAAATCAAACATGTGTACATAAAATTATGCTCGAATACAGGAATGTCTCATGTATAAGGAAATATTCTTAAATATTGTTTAGTCGCACCAACATTTTAAACGGTAAACTTGTGCCATAAATGCATCATTTCAAGCCAGACAGAGCCTATGACCATCTGTTACCTAACTAAATTAGATATCTTACTGGCATAATAAACACAGTGGTAAGTGGCAAGTGAAGTAATGTCAACGGCCCAAACAACCCGGCCTCAAAATAAATAATAGATAAATAAAACACACAAAATTTACTGTAATATTTATTATATGAACTCGAAGGGACATATGGTCATTACCGATATAACACCCTATTGATTTATATTCATCTCGATATTAAACTTCAGAGCTTTATAACTTATGATGCGCTTTTCCAACAAACAACAATATATATATATTTCAGTTGCTTGCAGACCAATTCGAGATTCTAGAAACAATGACACCCCTCGACTTTCTCGAGTTTAGGTAAGACCGTGTACAATTAGTTTAAAAAATCAAGCAAGATTTAATCTGAAATAATCCAAATGACACTGCACGTGAAATTTGAAATCATATCATCCTATCACATGTCCAAGTGAAGCATTCGCCACTTCAAATCTGCTTTTAAATTAATATTTTACATATATAATTATTGATGTTATTTTACAGGGGTCACTTGTCAACGGCGTCAGGCTTTCAGAGTTTACAGTTCCGTTTGTTGGAAAATAAACTAGGACTGAAAGAGGTTGGTACATTTATGATGGTCTTACGTGGTTGAAAATATATTGTAAATGTCGAAAAAGAGATTATTGAAGGACGGTTACAGTCACTTACATGTTTACTTAAAAAAACTTACATTACGGTCCATTTCAGTATTAAATAAAAGTGGAATCACTTAAGCTGTATCATTTTTAGAAAATAATGCAGTGATAAGACGTAATTAATACACATAAATTATCTTTAAGTTTAATTGTGTTATCAAATTAACAGGAACACAGAATAAAGTACAATCAGCAACATTATAAAAGGGTGTTTAATGACGACGTATCTATTGGCCAACTTCAAGATTCCATGGAAAACCCATCCTTGTTCCAGCTTGTTGAGGTAATCTGTCTGTATTTTTTCTCCGGAATTATAAAGCGAGTTGTTGTTTCGGAATTCAAAATTTCACCATTTTCGTGTTTTAATGTTGAATTATGCTTAATTCGGTGCTAGAGGGCGTGGGCGGTAATTTGCACTTTCCAGTACCGTCCATGAACAGGCTCAATCAAACCGAGCCCGCAACATTTTCAATTTTGCCGTGTTGGGCTTTTTTAGGGATTCTGTTTTTCTCCATTTTATCTACCCCTTAAAATATGTGGAGGTTTATTGTATAGACACTGTTCACGTGATTGCCCTTATTTCGTTGACATTTTCAATATATTGTAAGAACTATATTACAAATTTAGATACCTAGTAACTGTAATAAATGACACTTTGTACATAAACACTGCTTACTAAATATTACACTAGCTGTCATAGGAGACAGGTATTTGAGAAGAAATTTGACCAATTACTTTAAAACATAAATCTTGTAGTAGTAGTAGACCATTAAATTATCAGCAACATCTATTAAATATTAATCTTATTTATGAATTTTATAGATCAATTAAGCATAGAACATTAAACAGGGCAATGTTGACAACAAATAAAGACAACCATTTATTTTTAGTGTAAAATAGATTCATCATTATACTATGATAAATTATGTATATAATGTGATATATAATACCTGTTTATTCTTAAAAAGTGATAACATAGTTGTACAGTTTCAATTATATCAAGTATCATCCTGTTTTAAATGCTATGACATTCAGTGTAACAAACACGGAACCATCCTGTTGTCATAAATTGCTGTCTATTTTCATTTGTTAACCGCAGAATCCTGTGATTTTGTAATGAACTTTCCGTATGTAGATATGTATCTGATTCCTGGAATTTAATTTCATCTAATTTTTTTCAGTCATGGTTAGAACGGACGCCTGGACTGGACAGGTCCGAGTTTCATTTTTGGGAAAGATACCGGAGGTCGGTAAACAGATGGATTGATGATTGTTGGTTGAAGGCGGCCATGGTGAGTTATACATAAATACTACAAGACAATCATAAATAATGTCTCTACAAAAACAAATAGGCCTAATCTGTTTTATTTTTCCTTTTTTACTACAAACTGTGCGAATATATTGAATTGGTGATTTTTTTCATATTTTAGAAATAACCACCAACGAGTTCATATTTACTACAAACTGCATATACATGTATAATGTCAGGTGACTTATTTGTATCAAATTGACTATAGGACGAGGATGACCCTGTTAAGAAGGAGACCAAGATGCTCGAGTATAAGAAACAGATTGACACGTTCGAGTCTATCTTTGATCCAAAACAACACCAGGTGCTCGTTGAACGCGGTAAGGTTTATAATGCAGATCGATATAATCTGCAATCAAACAGGATTTCATTTTTTATATATCAAAACACATGCTTATGTAAACACCGTATTACCGGCGGCAGTGATGGCAGATCACTGCAGTGATGGCAGATATCTGAAAATTACCGATCGGTACAGGTAGGTTATAAATTTGGTTGGTTTAATTATATTACACAAATACGGCCCATATCATTGCTATAAAACTATTGTCCATTGAATGGAGATACTGTAAGGTAATTTTGGACTCGTTTTTTTTTTTCCTGTTTTCAGACTATTTTGAGCAGGTTAAAAGTGAAAGCATTGGAAAAAAAATCCGTGAAAATGTCTGTTTTCTGTTCAAAATCGATCTCAAGTTTTAAGTAAATGGCAGGATTTCCTGTTATCAATATAGACGTTCATCCATTGGGGTCACGCAAGCCAAATATCTACCCCGTGAGTCTTTTCTTGAAAGTTTTACAGACGCTCAACTCTTGTCCGGTCGAAGAAAAAAATGCTGCCCGTTGTAGGCAGATACATATTATAAATGCTGCCGTCGATGGCAGAAATACCATGAAAGTGGCTAACATTCTGACAGAAAATCAAGTTCAATCTTTTATCAATTTCTCTTTTCTTTGCGTCCTTAGTCGGAATTGAGACGTTAAACTATCATTTCTAATATTTTCAAGATAGAAAAGTTATTAATGCGGTGTATGCATCGAAAAAAAGCTTTTTAGCAACATGCAGTTACAATACAAAAAGTGGACGACAAAATTTCACTATAAATAGAGAAATGAACATGAAAAAACTTCATTTTTCTATATTCATGCATGTGCGCTTGATCTGTTCATATGAATTGAAAGGTCAAAAAAAGAGAAAAAAGAATATAACAAATCAAAATATTCTAGTTTTTTTCCTATAAATACAGGATTTATTTTCATCTTGTGATATGAATCATCGAAAGGTTCATCTTTATCAGTTGTCATGGTTAACAACTAAAATGAATGAAAAAATATATAGTTAAATGGGAGCGCGTGATGTTAGAACTGTTGTTAATAGTTTAGCATAGAAAATGTAATTCAAAGGCAAAAACTACAACGCTATTACACACATGAAAATTTTAAGAAATGAACGTTGTCGTGTTTTTCAAGAACTTGATAATATAGGAAAATATTTGAACTGTCAATAATAATTATTTTTCCATTTTACATTAACATACATTGTTTTTATGATACACTGATGCAGTTGCGAGGTTAATAGTCTCCCCCTTTATTACATCAATTTAATAATTTATAATCTGCGCCGATTAAGTAAATTTCAGCCTTTATTTGTCATAAAAGCGATGAACATTATTACCTCGAGAAAATAATGTCATATGCTAGCAAATGAATATCCACTTACAGAAGTTACTTGCTGTAATATGCAATTGGCGTTATGTCTTAAAAAGGGAGTGCGCTGCTAAACTTAAGACACATATAGTATTGTATGCATGTAACTGACAGACACAACAGATCAAGCACACATGCATGAATATAGAAAAATGAAGTTTTTCATGTTCATTTCTCTATTTATAGTGAAATTTTGTGGTAACTAAAAATCATAACTTTTTGTATTGTAACTGCATGTTGCTAATAAGCTTTTTTTCGATGCACATACCGCATTAATGAAAAAATCAAAAAATCTACAAAAACAGCAATTTTTCTTCAAAATTATATGTGAGGCCATGTTTTAACATGGAAAAAAGCGTTTTTGGGTAATTTCGTTTTTCTTTATCATTTTCTGTTAACCGCATTACCAGATATATACGCTTTCTACGCCCTTTTTCACCCCCCCCTCCTTTTTTGCTTTCTCTCAAATGGTGAAAAAATGCCTTATTTAGGCCCCCAAACACTTGTGTTTTGTTTTGATAAAATGTTGTTTAAAAAAAATTGATTACTTTTTCGGCGCGGCCCCACCCCCATCCAAAAGATACATCAGGGGGTTGCCAGAAGGGGATATGCCCCTTCTGTTTGGGGGGTTTGAAGGGGGGCTGAGTCCCCCTCATCGCCAAGAAAACTTTGGACTTGTGGGAGGCTAAAAATGGCCCCAGGTCGATCATAAGGTAACGTGTAACCAATGCTGAAAAGCCTTTGACTCTATCTCAATCCATTGAGAAGTGGCAGCACTTTGAAATCAATTTTTGATGGAAAAATCAACGCAAAATAGTGATTTTTGGGCAATTTTGAGATGTCCCTAGTGCTATGGTAACAGGAAATTTCAGACTGAACATGTTGTTACAAAGGCAATGGTCCAGTCAACATTTTTTGTGCCCAAGTTTGATTAGTATTGAAGCAGTTTTTAATAGTTTTTATAGCAACTTGAACTTGTAACGGGAGACCTTTCAATGAAAACAGCCATTTTTCACAAGATGCTCATGGGGTAATGGGTTAATAACTTTTCTATCTTGAGAAAATATTAGAAATGATAGTTTAACGTCTCATTCCGACTAAAAGGACGCAAAGAAAAGAGGAATTGATAAAAGATTGAACTTGATTTTCTGTCAGAATGTTAGCCACTTTCATGGTATTTCTGCCATCGACGGCAGCATTTATAATATGTATCTGCCTACAACGGCAGCATTTTTTCTTCGACCGGACAAGATTAAGCGTCTGTAAAACTTTCAAGAAAAGACGTCACGGGGTAGATATTTGGCTTGCGTGACCCCAATGGATGAACGTCTATATTGATAACAGGAAATCCTGCCATTTACTTAAAACTTGAGATATTTTGAACAGAAAACAGACATTTTCATGGATTTTTCTAAGGCTTTCACTTTTAACCTGCTCAAAATACTCTGAAAACAGGAAAAAACGAGTCCAAAATTACCTTACAGTATCTCCATTCAATGGACAATAGTTTTATAGCAATGATATGGGCCGTATTTGTGTAATATAATTAAACCAACCAAATTTATAACCTACCTGTACCGATCGGTAATTTTCAGATATCTGCCATCACTGCAGTGATCTGCCATCACTGCCGCCGGTAATACGGTGTGATGTAATATTTTAACTTTATGGACTGTCACTTTGTTCTTGTATTTCGTTTGATAATTTAATGTATAAACATATCAAATGATGTAAATGGCAGATGTGTTTATAAGTAAACGTTTACATTAACTTGGACATAATTCTTAACAGACCGGCGAATAAGTATACTAGCAGATACTTGTATTTCATTATGTAGATAATATTTGAAATACTTATTTCATCACAGTATCAGGTCCTGTAATGACCTCTTGCAGTTTTTGAATATTCAGACAGGAAAGTTTATATGAGCCGCGTCATGACAAAACCAACATACTGGGTTTGCGACCAGCATGGATCCAGACCAGCCTGCGCGTCCGCGCAGTCTGATCAGGGTCCATGCTGTTCGCTATCAGTTTTTCCACTTGTAATAGAGTTGATAAGCGAACAGCATGGATCCTGATCAAACTGCGCGGATGCGCAAGCTGGTCTGGATCCCTGCTGGTCGCAAACCCACTATGTTGGTTTTGTCGTGACACGGCTCAATTATGTATTATATTTAACAACATGAACATTTAAGGTGATCGTCGCTTCAGTCACAAGGCGTCACAGGGAGCACTGATGATATCATTGTATCGTGATGAACCCAGGTTTCATCAACCTTTCCATATCCTCACACTTCTAACTGATATAGACTCCCTCATGATTAAATGGAGGGGTATGTGTATATATTTATATATTTCTATGTTTTCTATTTCTATGCAACGCTTTAGAAACCTTTCTTTCTTATAAAGGGACCCATTGGTCAAATACTTAGTCCACTCCAAATGTTGGCACCGCATTAAGTAGCAAGATTATTTTATTCTTTTTATTATCATTCTTGTTAATTTGTTTAAAGATATGCTTGTGACTAAACTATTGACTGTTTATCTGGCGAATGTCACTGAATGTAAATGTCTTCGTAAACGTTTTCTTGTAATTTATGCTTTAACTATTCCGTAAGGAACATAGCTATAAAATTATTCATACTATCACGTTATTTTTTAAGCAGTACAACAAGAACATTTTATGATGTAATGATGTTGAGTTTATTTATATTCATGTGACCTTAAACCTTAACACTCATTTCTGTAAATTCCCACTGTCCACATTGTAGAATGTTATATTATGGTAGATTTCCCGCCATTGCAACCAACTTTAATCTTGTTCAAGGGAGACATATATGATTATCTTACTTAATGTCTAATTTGAGTTGTTTCCCTTCTCTAAATCTCGTCTGAAAATATATTCTTTTTAATAGTCTATAATGAAATGTAATTTATTTTTTTCTTTTTAAATCTGTTAAACATAAAATATTATCTGATTTCTTTTATTTATCATATTCGTTAAACACTTAATTAATATTTCTTAAATGTAAATAATATTTTATTTTTTAAAGCTAATCACGTGACAATGGTACAGAGAATGATTGGAAGTAAGGTTGGTACTGGAGGTTCGTCAGGGTATCAGTATCTTCGCTCTACAATAAGGTAAAAATATGCATATTCTTTCCAAATATTCCTACCAACATTTGACAAAATTGTTTTAATTGTTTTTTTTTTATCTTTTCATGCATCGGAGCACTTTATGGAAACATAAAGTAAATCACACAGTTAAAAAAACATAGCTCAAATTGAAGTCCACCTTCAAAATAAAAGATCAAAGAAACATGTTTACTAGTTTGTCTATTACAATTATCATACACAGCCGAGAGATTTTCTCAAAGAATTGATGCGAATCAATAATTGTCGCGAGAATCTGCATTTCTTTAAATCAATTATTTATTTTTCTTTATTATTCTTTAATTGTCATTTTATTTCAGTGACCGCTACAAAGTATTCTTAGATCTCTTCAATTTATCAGCGTTCTTGATTCCACGTGTTTATATTCCACCGCTTACTTCTACCATGAAAAGAACACTGAGTATCTTATCACACGAGCAGATTGAAGAACTTGACGCCGACTTCGAGCAAAGTCAGTTGTCTTCTGATTCTGACGATGCAGGCGACAAAAGTAACACACGCGCAAATGGCACCACGCAGGAAAAAGACGCAATTATTGAATTCTTGTGAATAGTGAAAAACAGTGACTTGATTTTTTGTTAGATGAAAACGAGCAATGTTTCTTTCAGTTTTAAATTTTCAATTGAGTTTTCAATTTCATTTGGGAAAAGCAAGGGATTATGTGTGT
The DNA here is from genome assembly GCF_026571515.1 of Ruditapes philippinarum. Classification (NCBI taxonomy): domain Eukaryota; kingdom Metazoa; phylum Mollusca; class Bivalvia; order Venerida; family Veneridae; genus Ruditapes; species Ruditapes philippinarum. Next base: position 212,801 of record NW_026859600.1, on the reverse strand, counting down.
TTGGTGTATTTTGTTATATTGTATATAAGTCTTTCTACATAAACAAATGTCATTGATACAACAGCATAGAAAAACAACGCTTCATTTATTTTAATGATATTTTGTATTCGGATACGGTTGATATTACATTTCGTTATTTGTTTTATATTTTATATGCTAATAAATCTTGTTGTTATTATCCTTATTTTTGTCTTATATTTAAAAAAAGTATCATGATCTTAAATACTAGTATTGCACAAATGTTTGAGGCGAAAAATAAATCTTCGATATTGTTTATCAGCATCTTTAATCATACATAAACAGAGTTTAAAGATGTTCTGTTATTACTAGCCTAATTTTGATAAACTTTTCTTGGCACAAGTTTAAGGTCAGACTCTTTTGATTTTCACATAGACTTACATTATGGGAAATTGATCCAAAAGTATTCGTCCTAAAGATGTTATTGTTCTAGATGATATGCCTGACATAAAGAACATTATATAGTGGTGACTGAACAAATGTTTCGTGAAATGCCTTCTAAGGTGTTAACAATCCTTTGCATTGTCCCTTATCAAAATTGAAATTTACGGCTGATCACGAGACCAACATAACTTTAACTCTTAAAATGTAAATATCCACTTCAAAAGTTGTCCTAGAGAATCATAGAGACTTATGAATATTTCATTTTCTCAAGTAAACAATGAAATACATTTGTATTAGTTTCTGATAAAGCATCATATTTTGCTCCTAGTCACTTGCCCCATTGAATGTTACGGTTTTCACACAAATTAGTGGCTATGTTACAATACAATACTCTGACCTAAAATGATACAATATATGAGTTGAAAGCAACATTGATGACTTACCAAAAGACATTAGATAAAGTTCTATGCCACATAAAGTATAATTTCTACTTATTTTTCCCAGGGAACTGACGGATGTATACGTTCGGTATTACTTAATTTTACAATTTTTACCTTATCATTCAATCTGACCTGATCCAACATTCAACTTTTTTCATCACCGGTACTTCAGGAAAGGAATGATAATCATTTTCAGAAGAACATGTTACGTACTTGTGAGATTTCTCCTCCACTTACTTGAACATACCTAAAATATATAAAAGTTGTATGTACATTGTATTTACACAAGAGTGTGAAATAAATAAAGGAAGTTGAAAGTGTAAACAAGTTACGTCTGGTTTAAAACTTTTTTTTCTGCTCGACAGGTGTAACTTTGATCCTTAAACATCAAAGGCTTAAAAATCATAATTTTCTATCATAGAAGACCGTATTATCTTTATAACGGTAATTAAGTTTTACAGCAAAGTGTAATTTTTGATCAATTTTGTATACAGCAATGATTGATATAATGCTATGTTATAGATAGAAATCGAAGCAAAATATTATTTTTTTGTAGCTCTGAAGAAAACTTATTGGGTATTACAATTAATAACACCTTGTCTTGGCAAAGCCATATTGATAATGTTCTTAAAAAGTGTAACTCATTGTTACATTTATTATCACGTATAAAATTATTCATATCTATACCGGTACGTAAAATGTTTTACAATGCATATATTTTACCACATCTTGATTATTGTTGCATAATTTACGGTAACTGTATGTCTTTTCTAGAAGATAAAAAGTTCCAAAAGAGAGCTGCAAGACTAATTCTAGACAAAGATTTTGACACTCCATCTGCTGAACAATTCTGAACTCCGCTGGATGACCTTTTCACAGAGTTTCAAAAAGCTATTATGATGTTTAAAATAATGAATAATCAGGCGCCTTCCTATTTATTGAATCATTTCATTTTATCGTCAGATGTTCATACTCGCATTTTGCGTTCATCATCTGATTTTCAACTTTATACCCCTATACCAAATACTAAACAATTTCGTAAGTTTTTTGTTTATTCTGGATCTTGTATTTGAAATGGCCTTCCTGATTATATTAAGTCTGCTACATCTGTTAACCATTTTAAAACCTTATACTTGAGGTTTTATCACACATTGATGTATACAAATTGATAATCTCCTGTATGTTTTTACATTTCGTCGTGCTAGTATTATAAGGTTCTATCTCCATTTTCATGAAAATTGAGTATGATATACCACTGGATTCAGAATTAAAAGATCTATCTCCAGGTGGTTTCCATTTATGTATAAGGTTACCCTGCTTGATATAATAGCATGTATATCATTTTCCATTTTCGAAAATAATAGTTGAATTAATTATTATGTTGCTCTATGTCCATGAGCCAATCAGTGATTGTGTGCGAGGTCATGTGACAGATTTTGCTTTGTCAAAAAGCATTGACACCATTGCTTAAACTGGCTGACAGAAGTAAGTTAGTTTTTCAGTATCATATTTGATAAATTGCTAGGAAATATTACCAGCAAGTCAAAGCAAAACCTTTAATTCTTTTAAAAGAGATAATGTCATTATATATGATTACCGCCTTTAAAATATAAATGGTTATAAACACTACTCCTGGAGATAGGGTATTGTAATTCTAAAGAGAAATTTTTTATTTTGTTTTAATATTTTCAAAAACATGGCAATAAATAGAAGGCAGTGTTGTTTAAGGCTAATGTACTTATTCTAAAACATTTTTAATCATCTATTTGAGTTATCAAAAAAAATAATAATAAGGTATCGTGAAAAAAGTCGTTGTATATTTTATAAAATATGACTTTTGAACTATGGATATATTCGGATGATTGAATTTCGGTTATAGTTGTTGTTTCTTGTTTTAATATACTGTCGTCTATATAACCAACTGTTGTTGTGGTATAAGATACTTTAATTGTTTCAGAGATTAGAGTGTGTTTTATTGAATGCAGATGCCAGAACATATACTAGTGTTTATTTTGTGATTTCTTCCATTAGAATTTTTACTTGACAATGTTTCACTAACATGTTAAAGACTCCACAACAGCGCATTAAATGTTTTTGCCGTTTATGAGAAATTTTGAATTTTCTTTTCCATTTAGCTTAAACGATAGAGGCATCCACAATATTTTCCAACATGCTTGTGGGCTTAAACTATTTTTAATTCCATGAATATTCATCCTGTTCAACATTTAAACTTTACCAATGATTTTAGTTCGCTCAGTCACTGTAAATCAACATATTGGTTAGATATTTCAGGCAATCCAATTTTATAATTGTCACATCTAGAATAAAACTTAATGTCTCACATTGCAGAAACTTAAACGACTTCGATTTTCCTGCGATTAGATTTTGTCATCAACTACTGTCAATTACTAGTATATATTTTTTCTCATGCAAATGTTATCAGGTGAACAATCAAGTTCCTTTAAAACTTTGTTTTATTTTCACTCTTATTGGCAAATAAGGAGGATCACATATAGTTTAAAGAACTTATTGCAAATGCTTACATTGACTGTTCCTTTCATAGTTTTCAAATTGAGTAAAGTTTTTTTCTCAGGTGAAATAAGTTTTTGCAAATCCTCCAATCTATCATTATGTTTTTGTAGTATGTGCTGCCTATTAAATTGTGACAGGAGTTGTTGCATTTTTATTGTAAATCTATCGAGGGCATTTTTTTAAACATTTTGGTCTTTTTAACAGAGAGAGATAAAATCAAGAATTATTAATTCAAGACAAAGTAACAGATAAACATGTTAAAATTTCCATTTTATCAGAGAGTTGATTTTATATTCAGTTTTTGTTTGTAACTAATTGAATAAAGTGTTTTTGTTCGTTAACATTGCAGAATTTTTTTAGGTTGGAAAAACTATTGCCTTATAGTTATATGATAAATATTTAAAGCAATTGTGTTGAAATCTTTTGTTTCAGTTTTGTAAAAATTCACAATGCAGGTAAAGTACAAGTAGTTTATTGCGATCTATTACAAAACCTGTATGTAACTGATGCAAACAGGTGAAATAATTTATTCAAATTTATTTCTTTGTCACAAGTTATATCAAAATGTGTATCTGAAAGATAAAAATACAATTATTGACCAGAATTTTAAGTTTGTTTATACAAATATCATAATAATCCTATTTGCTTTCATTAGAATTGAACATATTTATTAGTTTTAAAATATCCTATATCCTAGTTCATACTATCCTGGGCAGTTTAAAAACGCTCTATCTCCGGGTGCAACATAATTCTAAGCTTCTGTTAAGTACAAATAAGCAAAAAGCTCTATCTCAAAATGAAAAATCCGGTTTTAGAAAATATCTCTTAAGATATTGTGTAAAATCTTTGTTTGCAAGTTATGATAGAACATATTAATGATTCATTCAAAAAATCTCCACCATTACATAGTCCAGTAACATTTTTCTGTTAACTAAATTTTAAAGCTCGATTTCCCGCAATGTTACATAATGGCACTTAGGACCTTATTATACTAGCACGACGATTTATGTATTTTAATAGTTTGAATATGTTAAATTTATATTGTTCCTTGTTGAGGGCCTCATAGGATGATTGATATGTTTGTTCAAATGAGTTCTCTCGTTAAATAAAATCTTTATTATTATTATTATTATTATTATTATTATTATTATTATTGTTATCGTTGTTTTCAAATAAATATTTCATTCGAATAAAAAAAACTGTAGACAGAATATTTGACATTAAACAGTGTTGTTTTTCTACATTTTATATTTGTTTATATGTAAATTAGGAATATGCAAGCTTGCTTATAACGACGAATGGCACACTTTCACTCATGTTACGGGTTCCTAACAAACGCCTTATATTAAACCGCGGTGTATAGCCTAAACACATAGTTCGTTCCAGCAACGGAAATGTAAAACTTTAGGCGAAGTTCCTTAAGGAAATTTGAAAAGACATTGTCATCCATGTTGAGTATAATTTCCACCTAATTCCTTCCTGAATCATAAGTTCTATTATATAAAGAGACATATTACAGGTTTAAACATCAAGCTTTTTATTCTTCAAATGTTCTTTAAAGGCTTCTGTAGGAAACTATATGTAATCGCTTATAGCTATAGTAGAATTTGTTTCTTAAATGTCACTTCATCACCTTTGTTCTAGTCCAAAGATATGTTTTGGATGGAAGGAGGGGGGGGGGGGGGGGGGGGTTAGCGGGGTTAAGAGTAGTTGGGAATACCCATTGACAGAATTAGGTATATAGGATAGTGGAAAGCAGGCTAGTACTTGTGTACATTTCTTTATTTATTGTTTACTTTTAGCTTAATTATGTGAAAGAAAATAATACACTAGACGCCCATCATTGGAAACATTGAATTAGAGATAGTCACAATGTAAAAGAAACAGTTAATTAAGTCCATGTGCTTCGGAAATAAACGAGAAATGAAATGTTTAATTTCCTTTTTTGTTGCCAATTAAAGCGATTTTCGATAAATTAGCACTTAGATCGAACTCTAGGAAGATTCTTAACTGAATACAGAATATAAAATATACAGAGATCTTGAGCCAGTCGGAAACCGTAATGAGAATTTTTTCATCAAAAAATAAACTTATTAAACTGTTCAAAACGAAACTGCATACCCAGGCAAGGAGAATGCTCTGCAAATAAGCAAAGAATGGACATATTATCGCAACATAAGGTGACTCAGTCAGAATTATCAATTGTGATTGAATAAGTATCATTAACTTTGGCATAGAACGAGTATTGTCCAATAAAATTCTAATACATTATAGCTCTGGCTGTCCCCTGATATAGCAATTTTACCTTGTTTTGCATGTAAATAATTATAACTTGCCATATAAATATTGCCATTTCCGACATGAAACCAGTAAAAAAGGTGAAGAAATAAACAAAATGTTTGCAATCCGTCATATTTATTACACATTTAAATTGCGAGATATATAAGAGATGATGATAAAGATCTTTAGGGAGCAAGATAACGTCAATCACTGGGAAATGATATATTAAAATCGCAGAGTTAATTTTCAGAGAAAAAGCCAACAAAAACATAGTAAATAAAGACAATATTAGAAGATGATTTTTTTACTATGTACACTTATATTTTGTTTTATATTAAAACAATCATGAATATTGCCTTTATAATTGAGATAGTATATGTAAACGAGTTATAAAGAGGTTTTTGTATGTTGTCTAAATCAATCATTTTCCGTTTTCTCTATTTTAGTGTATTTTCAATATATTTTAATCAACTTTGTAAGACTTCGTATGTGTATGTAATATAATTTATAAATTATATTGTCATTTTTCACTTTTTTTTCATGTACTGAAAATGATTTTATAACAGTTAGTTAGTTTAGTTACCTTAAATTAATAATATTGTCAAAGTTTTAATTAACACTGAAAGATATTAATCAAAATTGGATGACTTAATTTTTTAGTTCAATCAAATGGTTCATGTTTTCACATACGCGTAGTGGTAGATTCGTTTTTCCATACAAAACATGATATACATGTACTAGTAAGTAGGTACTTGCATTTCGCTGGTAAATAAGCATGATACAAAATATAAGATATATAATTTCGGGAATGCATCAATATAAACTTACAAAAAGATGAAAAAGAAATATTCAAACTGATCGTACTTGCACCTTATTTGTTTTAGTAAATAAAAAAAAAATGTTATATTTATACTACTTCTGTGATAGAAACACGCGCTAGCTACTGATTATACAGCTTTAAATTCATGCATATGTTCTGTTTTTTTTCTCGGCATGACATATATACATGTGTATATAATAATGTTAAGTAAATAACGGACAGAATTGTATTGACTCTCGATATTTTACATGACGTGTTACGACGATGAACCTACATGTTCAAGTCAATCTGGCTGATCTGTTTTTTTAAGGGAGTAGCTTTGATACATTTACACAAAACTGGCACCAACGGTTACAGGAATGTTAAACACTAGAAATTTACAAACATTATAAAATAGAGAGAAGTAGAATCTCCAAAGAACATCCAAAACGACGGTTTGTTCATGGTCTGTTAATGGACAGTACTGGAAAGTGCAAGTCACCGTCCACGCCCCCTAGAGGATCAGAGGTTATGAAGCCTGTATATCACAGATAAGTTGTCAAAAGACAAATTAAAAAGAAGGCAACATATTCTTAGGGTACGGTGATAAAACAGTATTCAAGTAAGAAATACTAGAAAAAAGCAATATATAAACTATTAGAAAGAACTAAAATAGAGAAAAACAGAATCCCTAAAGAACGCCAAAAAAAGACAAAATTGAAAATGTTGCAGGCTCGGTTAGATTGATCCTATTCATGGACGGTACTCGTAAGTGAAGTTACCGTCCAGGCCCCAGATGTGTTCATACGGCGGTGGTGATGAAACCTTCAACTGGCCACGTTAGTGCCATTCTTCAAACACAACAATACTATCGTGTTGAACCATCTTCACGGATCAGAAACTTCTTAAGGATATGAAAAGTATTTAGATATATTGCCATTTAAATTTAGCAGCGTTTTGTCTAAGCTTACACTATCATCATTAATTTTACACAGGTCGTTACGATAGGATTTTTCAATAAGAAATGAATGCATATATTCTAATGATTACATATAATGTGGACAAATATTTGCAGTACATATTTTACATATTCTTCGATGTTTGACAATTGTTTCAGAAGCATAATTATATACATATATAATTTCACTTAAGTGTGGTTACAACCTTAAAATACAACATACAGGATCTTTAAAATTATTATCATCCCAGAAAGTTATAAGCTCACAGGAAACTAATATCACAGTATATAAACAAGATCACTGTACCCTGTCTTGTGAGCCTATATAATTCAATGTGTACCCTGTCTTGCGAGTAAAAGCACATGTTTCTTCCTATCACTGTACCCTACTTCAGAGCCTAAATATTTTAACTTGTACCTTACTTGCGATAACAGGTAGTAGACTTACTTATATACTGTGAATATGTTTTTAACATTGTCAATCTATTTAGAATTCTTAGCAAAAAAATGAATATAACATCTAACCCATTAACTAAAATTAAGCCACTATTTACGAAAGAAAATCATGCTAATCATTTAATAAAATAACAAAGGTGAAATACTTTCTCCTTGACGGATACCTGTATACCCTTAAAATATTCAGACCGAGGTAAAATTTGTATATCATAAATATTATTTCGGAACTACCAAACTATATCAACGGAACGTTATAGAATTTTTCCCCTAATGACGTTGCTCCATTTGTTTCGAGCCTTGATACATTTTCTGAATTTCTTTGTAGATTACAATGTAGATCCGTTACTGGCATTTGACATCATCGAATTTTTTCTTCACAGCTGCCAGAAAACTCGACACACATATTCAACCTTTTGCTGCTGGTGGGAAAAAATTATTTCTGTTCGACGTGTGCAGAAGTGAGATATGTCAATTGTAGATTTATTCTAGCTATTTAGTTATATACTGTAGAAGATATACCAAACGTTTCTTTTCCAATTACTTTTGCTTATTGTATTCATATTACATTTATATAACGCGAAAGTGTCTGTCGTATATTTTACGATAACGTACAGAATATTGTTTCTATTAGTAAATACTAATACTATAGTATGTTTAACATTTGATAAGTAAAAAGTCGGCCTATATTTCTGTTTAAATCAATGTCTGTATTACAGCAAAATCTCGTAACAAACATAATCAATTAAATATACATGTACATGTATATATTTTTATGTGTGTATCAGTTTTGAAAAATAATTTTGGCAGTAATACTAAATGTTTGAATTCTTTTCCTTTTTGTAGGATCTCACCATAAGACAATTACCTAAATCATACAACCCTCTTGTTCTTATTTTCACTTTTAAAGACCTTGATTTGACAGCACCTTTGCCTATAAAATTTGGAAATATTATATTCGACGAACACAACAAAATAATCAGGCTCGATTTGAACGGACGATTGTGATTAATTCAAGCTGCCGTTCAAAGTTTAGACATATCTGTAGATGTATGTCTACGATTGCTATCATGAAAAGAATGTTCAATGTAACACATTATGAACGAACGCTGCGTTTTTACTAACAATAGGGTTTTTACATAGGTCTTATTTTTTCGGGTGCATCCATTTTCGCTTTTTTTCTTTTTGTGTAATGAATGTTCCAGTAATATTTATTGTATAATAGAAACAGTCTTTTAAGAACTTTTATTTCATGAAACAGGAACAAAGATTTTGAAAAGTGGATATCCCTCGTAAGTTTTGTAACGTATCATCATATGGGAGGACCTGAAAATTAACCTAAAGATTTTGCCCGAAAGACTGCCTCCAAATTACTAACTACATGAATTGTATCATGTTCTATTGAATCAATCAAATCGAGCTGACAACATTTTCAGTTTACCCTTTTTGGGGTTTTCTTTGAGATTCTGTTTTCTTTATATTAAAGAAATATAAACCTACCTTCAAGTGTACGACAACATGCGTGAATGGTACAATTATCGAAACAAACAAAACAACAATAGTTATGGACAGGACAAGGAAAAATATCTGGTTATATATCCAGGTTACAACCAGACAGGTTTAATTCGTGACAGTCCTAGAACTCACTCGAAACTGTCTTAAAATATTCTATATTTGACAGTTCTTGTTTTGCTCTTTTTGAGATGGTTAGAAATTTAAAATTTGTCAAATAAGTACGCCATACTTAAAGGATTAATAATTAATAATACACTCTTAGCCCAAGTTCCTCGATTTAGTTAACATAACTTCGATTACACGTCATTTATCCAACAGAAATGTGGAGACCAAATCACGTAATACAATAAATAAGCCGTGTTCTTACTGTGACTTCCTATTTTCGAGGTAAACGTTAAATAATTTCGGAAGTGATTTATTTATTCTGGACTTGTATATGGAATGTCCTCCTAAATCTACTATATTTGTTAATCTTTTTCAATCCTCACAGTTGAAGCCTATTGGCAAATTGTAAAAGCTTTTATTGTTTAATACTTTGCTTTAAGTTAATAGATATTCCTTGTAGCTTTCGTTTAGACTTTAACATTGATTTGATCAATTATTTTTCTCTTCTTGTCTACTTGTCTGATTAATATTTTTATTGAACAGTTTCAATTAACTAATTCTCTAATTAAGTTTAACTGCTTGGTAATAATTTTTCTATATAAAGAAACAATACCAGTGAGGTTATATCTATCTTTATTTAAATCTAACATCGATGACGTTATAGCAAATTTACAAAATACATTTACAAATATATGCTTATAAAAGTACAACACACTTTCATATACAAAGTACACCTTTGAAGGTGCATGTTAGTTCATTGGTTCAATTAAAGAAAATAGTCAATCTCAATCTGTGTGTAAGCTATATCAATAGCCCTTTGAGAACTTTGCCAAACACGAGTTACCACAAAACTCTGTTGGTAGGTAATATCAATTATTTTACTTCGACATCTATTGGATAATTTAAATTCCGAATTCAGAGCCATATTAGTTAATGTCGCATAATTCCAATAAGAGTGTTACGACTTCAAAAGAAAAATGTATTACATGCTCCAAACTGATCCAAGTTTGAAAATTTTCAAAATTGTTCTCTAAAGAATGACTTCAAAATCTAAGCTCCCGGCATAAAAATATGTTGCTTATATATAGTGTAGTATTCATCGATACATATGCTACAACAATACACCAACCCTAAACTATGTGATTATGATATACTGGCATCACGACAACATGCCATAGAAAACAACAACATAAGTTTGATTATGTTTACATCATGTCTATTATATCGAACATCGTCCTCTAACTAGCGCTACACCATGTGTCATAACGAACAAAGCAGGTTTTACAACTATTTGCAAAACACCTAACACAATCATATCATCAAAATATTGAACATATCCACTGATTTGCTTACATAAATACGGGATTATGATGATATTTTTGAAGCAACAAACCATGGCTTACAGATGCTTGGTTATCTCATCTTTATCATTTCACTTATCTTGCTGTACCATTCATTTGCTTAATCATTTAACAGCGACATTGCTGCTTCATTATACACGTACCAATATTTTCTGTATTTACACACTTGATAACATTTAACTAAGCTAATCATATCAGTTAGTGCATTAATCAAGATTGGTATATATCCACAAGAGGTATAACTGTTTTGTTTGTCTATAAATGTCTCCATTACGTTTATATAATTAAACATTAGTAACAGGGGTTTTACTATCGTCCGTTTTCTCTGCGACAATTGCATTCATTTGTCCATAACCACCGTTCATTTTATGTGAACCCTTTCTATACTCCTTCAAAATTTTGCGAATCTCTTCAAACATTGGTGCTATGACAACAATAAGCGCCATGACAACAGCAAAAATCTGTGTTCCCCAAATCCAAAATGAAAACTGTGTAAGATCCATTTTGGGAAACATGGCCATGATTCCAGGAATTACAATAGCAAACGCTACAATACATACAGCGCCCCCTATATATGCCACTAGTTTTGCGCGTCTGAATGTTGCCGCCATTTGCTCAAAAGTTGGCTTTCCTTCGTATTCTAAACCCACTAAATCCTCTCTGTAATTTAGTTCCCATGGATTAAGTGGGTTTTCAATGTCATACATTTTCTGCCATTCTAAATTTTCATCATCTACATTCTTGATGTTATGTGTATACAGTGATACAATAATGCAGCCGAGCAGACTTGCGCCAAAGCTGCTACATGTTCCCGCTAAAATAGCATAGTTTTGTACGGTATTTCGTAGAAATTCCCCAAGTCCTCCCTCGTAGAATGAGGCAACGGTTAATGTAGCTGTTATTCCACAGAAAAGTCCAGCGATTCCACCTGAAATAAAAAAATATATAATAATTTACTGTTTTGAACTTAAGAATTACACGATATTAATGTTCAGACAGATTCAACGTATTTTCATTATATCCTAGGACAGAGCAAATCAAACCGAATCCTGTGATTTTCACTTTTTGATTTTATTTACAAGACATCTCCCTTATCTAAATTATTCAAAAAGTATAAACTTAAATTAAATTTCATGAAAACTCTAAATCAGAAAAGGTTATCTTGAAACAAGATTTATAACAATTTCTTGTAAATTAGCAGTTAATTAATACCTGAAATCAGGCCTTTTCCAGTAGCTTTTACCCAAATGATTGATAGAATAACTGGAGGAAAGCAGGGTATGGTTACAATAGCTCCGCTGTAGAAAATCCAGTTGAGGTCAATTCCTGTTTCGAACACAACTAGGCCAATAGGTATTATAGAGATGGTGACCATGACAATACACCAGTCCTTGAAGCCTATAAGACTGTCCTGATATTCTCTATATCGTCCATGTGTGTGACAACTAACACAAATAAAACAATCAAATTATTAATCTAAACCAAGAAATATTCATAAATATATTCTTATGAATAATTATTGAAACATAAATTTCTTTTTTATATTTAATTTATAGTTTGATAAAATTAATATAATAGAGCCATTAGCATATTTCTTTCATATGAATTTAAATCAAAACAAATAATTTTAGAAGTCTTTTCTGCAACATTTTCAATTTCGCCGTTTAACCTACTTTGCGGTTTCCATTAATTTCAATAAAAGTTATAACAAATTTATTGAAGCCTAATTCTATTTGATTAAAGACATTAACAAATGAAACTGTTCAAAAATGTGATAAACTTATGAAATGTAGTGTGTTGGTATGTAACGATGTGAACGTACTTATATGGAGGTTTGATGCCGTTGGAATTTTGAACACTCCTGACCTTCATGTCGTCCTTGCATGGCTGACAACAAGAGACATCCGGGCACTCACAGCGTGATGAAGCATTATTTTTGTTGCTCTTTTTCTTAACAATGTCTTTCTTCTTTTTACCACACAATACACAGTCTATTTCTGTCAATCCTCGCCTACAAAATTGAATGTAAGATATCACATGATAAACATATGTTATAATTTAAGTTATAATGGAAGTGTATAGCAGATGTAACCATGCGATATCGACACAGACAGCTTGTTTCGTGTAACTCAATAGATTTATCTTATGCAGATGTTCCAGCATAAACAAACATGAACATTCAAGCAAACAAAACATAAAAAACATCCTTATATCTCTATGGTTTCATTGAATTTTCAGCATTTAATGTTGATGTGATTATTTTGATAATGGTAAAGAAATGGAATATTATTATTTAACTTGTAACAAGATACCCTTATCTTTTCAAGTTCAGAGACTCGGGTGACAGAGTTTTCATTAAGTGCAATTATAAGATCTTCCAGTGCATTTGAAATAACATTTACATGTGCTCATATATATTTTATATTACTATTAGTATTAGCTACTATAAAAGTGTTTCACAAAATATATTGAAATATCAAACGTTTTCCCCCAATATCAGCGGACATTGCTGTTGTTTTTCTAAAATATATCTTTACAAATGTGTCGTGTGGTTAATTAAATGTTGGTAGTAATCCTCAAAAGTCCACGTCACTTATACAACTTGTCTGAGCAAGGTGTCTTGTCTAATTACGATAACTGTAGTTTGTGTAATAATTGTTAATTACAGGAACTAAATAACAGAGACAATACGTAATTATCTCGTATACATAAACTCTTTTGTTGTGGAGACATCAAAGAAAAGAACAAAAAAATCACAATAAAATTGTCTACGACTGAAAAATATACGAACATTATTAACATACATACGCATACTGGTTTACTTTTATTGCGTTCAGATCAGTAATTAAAGTGGTAACATCTTGTAATAAAACAGTTGATAAGATAAGTAATTGAAACTCTATTACTACTGGAGACAAAATGAGATAAAGCAGAAAAGTCCTTGTAATGGGTTAGTATCTTAACGCCCGATAATTATAAAAGAACCATCTGTCAAAGACCCTTGAGGCGAAAATTCGTATTTACCAAATACTTTGTATTGTAAATTTGACATTCACAAACTTTTATAAAGAATCAGAATAGATACATTTTAAAGAAATCATAAGTAATTAAATAGGAAAAGAAAAGTACAATGTTAGCAGTATATATGAAATGATAACATTTAAAAAGTAAATGTATTTAAATCAAAGAAACATTCGATTCAACAATAAGGTAAATGTAGAACATATTTTGCAACATGCAAATATTTCTAAGCCTGAAAACAAAGTTCTCTTAATTTTGTCAACATAAAAGTTTTATTTTGTATTCAAACACAAAACTTATCTGCTATAAAACATTTAAAATGTTCTTTGTTTAAAATTTTAAGCAATCAATTAAAAACAAAACTGTTTCGATTCAAGATAAGCCTTGATTATCTTTAATCAAAATCATATTAAGAAGAAAATCCATATTTTCCTAAAATGTTATCTTATTGCGTTATTCCATGTATAAGATAATAGTAATTATAAATGTAGACGGGATAAACAGGTGAAAAAACTACATCAACCATATCGGTAATCAGTACAATTGGACATTAACAATTGGAAATTAACTGGCACATCTGATCAAGAAAGTTTACATTTTCTTTAAAGGAATGCAAGTCAAATCTTTGAATACATGTAAATAATTACCTAGTGTTGATTTAATACATATATAATATTTTACCTAAATGGACGAATGTATGTTTGGTAAATATCATATACAATGATAGAAGACATTGCCATAACCTCTCCCGACCCTGTGGACATCAGTGCCATTGCTCCCATGGTCAGAACAAGTATCCCACCTGCACTCCCTAACACCGTTTCTGCTATCAAAGGTGTAACCAAACCTGTGTTTGAATTGAAAATCGAGACTTAGGGCTTCATGGGGAAACATTCAATGATGGAAAAAGGAAAATCAATATTAAAAATGCTTTTGAAATGTAAGCAAATGTGCCTTTCAGTACAATACGGAATCATACAAAGCATCCTATTCAAGTGATAAAACAGATGTTTCTAAATGTTTATAGATGTGTATTTGTCTATCGTTTATAAAAGCCGTTATAATACGTATATATGTTATGTGAGTATACCTTCATCTATTTGACTATGCGTTAGTAGGTTTGTCTTGTTCTCGGAACTGAGTGCAAGGTACGCCAGTCCTGTTGTAGTGGCCATTGTTGATGGTATTGCAAACCACATAAGTCCCCCGAGGAGAAAACCGTACACACCTTGTGTCGGCTTGGCGGCTATACGGCTCTGCCAGGAGGCCTGGTCGCAGTATGTCACCGCAGATGATACGAATACCTGACGTTAAAGATGTAAAACACAATATTTATGTTCGTATGTTCGACCGTACTATGATATATCTGTTGTAATTTAAAGGTTTCTTCCTGTAAATCTAACAATTGAAAGAAATATATTAAATGTATGCGTATCATGAAGGTTTTAATATGAACAAATGAAATCTATGAAAAAAGGAAATAACATTCAAATGCCTTATTTTTCATGTTTAATTTACATTTAACTGTCTATTTTTTATATCTATTATTACAGCACACAGACAATAAAATTTTAATATATTTATAATAATTCAATAAGAGGAACCTCGATAACTCCAAACAGAAAAGCGACACCAGATCTAAAGGTTAGATAACTGTGCTCGTAGTTTTCCTCGGGTCCTTTAATGCATGTGATAGCATTGTACATCTTTTCAACATTGCCGATATTTGCATATTCTTCGTCTGTATTGTGCCAAATCTTCACGACAAATACAATAAGTAAAACAAATACAAGGCAGGCATTGAAATATGATACATAGAACGTTGTTCCTAGTCCCCCGATCAACGAATATGAGCCAAATAATACGGCCATAGTAAGGAGTGTGAATTCGTCCGAGGCATCCTTGGTTAGTGACTGGATGGTCGCTCTACCTGCTAGAAGTATTCCGATTGTAATGACGAGGTTGGTAACTAAGGCAAAACAGCAGAAAACAATGTGTGCATTACGACCAAACCTTGCATGTATCACCTGAAATAGTCAAGAAAACATAACGAGCTTCATGGTAATATCTAACACGAGTTGCATGAAGTCAAGTTTATCATTTACTGTGCTTACTTTACTTAGCACAATTATCATAGTTTATACATTCTTTCACTTACGAAACCTTTCAGTATCAATTGCGATGCTGTAGAATAATGCATGGATCGAGTTAAGATGCAAAGTAATATAATCACAAAGGTCAGTAAGCTTCAGATATCAATTAAGCAATGCAATTATGTACAACAACGCAAGAACAATTGATATATATTTCCATTCTAACATGCTGATAGAAAGAGAAATGATAACAAACATACTGAAAAAACAAAGATCGGAGAAGAATTTTTCATTCAAGACATCATTTGGTTTACTGACATCTGAGAGACATTCATTTCTTTATTCAGAACATGTATTGAGAACTTATGCACCCGACTGCCATGTCCATTTAATTTGGAAGCAGTAAGAAGCGCGTTATATTTTTCTTTAACAGTCTAATTTATTATTTTCGAATTTACCCCATTTTTATATAAAAAAATGTTTATATTTCAGAACTAGTTAGACTGACATTCGGTAAATGCCATTAAATCATAAACATAATCACAATATTAAGGATCTATAGGTTATGCTGTGGTAAAAATTTAAACATAAGAAATGACTTTTGAATAATTTCATTTTCAAAAACAACAACAACAAAAATACAGCAGACGATCGTCTTTGTCCATGAAATTATTTGTTTTGCGAAATCAATCATATTCTCCCCTCACAACACCGACTTTTTCAGAGTAATGTTTTCGAATCCTAGACATACAAAAGTTTATATTGGGAAGAAGCACATGCTGTGCTTTATCTATGGCACGAATTGTTTAACTCATAAAATAATTGCCAATCTGACAACGAGTTGAACACCTTACGTGAGAATCGGAATTAGAGTAGCGAGGGTCGATTTGAAAAGTTCTCCCAGAGAACAATTCGTTCTATATTGTCTGAAGCATACTCTACGTTATGTTTCTAATAGACCTAATGTCACCTATGCAAAAATGGTAATGACAATCATAATTACCTGTAGGTATGTTTTGGCACCAGGTGCTCTGGTTTTGAACTGGACGGAAAATATGGGGAAGATAAAGATATTGAAAATGATTCCGACAGCGTACCAGAAAGGTCCTGCGATCCCATTCTGGAAAAAATGTTGGTTGATTAAAAAATGTATGATGTTTTTGAATGTATCAGAGGTGTATTTTTTAGAACATTATCTTTACATATTATCATTGTCTGGTGTGCATTCATAAGTAACAGGAAAAGAATCATTTAGAAACAATGCAGTTGCTTTCTTTTAATCTTTGGGATGCGTTGTAGTTTTACAAACAATCTCACTACATATTGTAACATAGTTGAAGGTTTTATGATTTAATGAACACTCTTTTTTAATAATGTTGTAAAATATTGATTATCGAGATAAATACTATTATGTTTTAGTACACAAATATAAAGCACGTTACATGTGACAGACTAGAATGAATTAGACAAGTATTATTCCAAGATTGTTGCAAATATCTACATAAAAAAACTAGACCAACATTTAGTAATTCAAGTTCTGTCTTTTTAATATTTGTCAGTGAATCACTTCAACATTTTATTTATTATTAAATGGTATGGCTATTTTTTTTTCTCAACAGGTGACAAAGTCTTTACCTTTGCTGTAAGTGTGGCACTATGCAGTATATCACCTGGCCATATCAGTTGGGAGGCTACAGTAACTGCTGTCAGACTGAGAGATACGTTACCACCGGCGTCGAATGTGGTGTCTAAATTATGCTCATCATGAAATATATGCTTCCTTAGTGCATTGTGAACCAACGCCAGAATGATAGAGAATCCTCCGAATCCTAGGATCATCAACAACGCTGACTCATAACGTTCCAGTACCGGCTCAACACTGTAATGAAGGTCAATAAACGAAATAATTATTTTTGTGAAAGTACTTAATTGATTCGTTTAAGAATATCACAGCATTTCATAGTGTTTTCCATGTAGTAGTTTGGAGGCTACTGACTAACTGATAGGAAGAAGCAGAGCAGATTGTGGCCTTTATCTTAAAGGACTATTTGCAATATTTTCAAGTCCAGGCTAAGGCATGAAGAAATTATGAGCTGAAGATAAATATTTACGGAACTAAAACCATTTCTTTTATAAACATATTGTACTTTTTTAAGTATCATTCGTATTTTGAATAAATGTGTTGTATAGAAACAGTTTACATAAATAGAGCATTGCTATGAGAAAAATAAATTTTCGACTCAGATTCGGATGTTGAATTGCTCTTAAAAAGTGAAATTTGTGTTTCAAAAATCTTAAGGTTTTGTGTGTTAGTTTGCATATGCTTATATAATTATCATCCATGTTATCAGCAACACTTTAGAAAATGAATAGGAATATCATTGATTATTTCAAAGTTGAAAAATTATTGATGTTGAAATGATTTTATTTTTTCATGTAAGCAGGTGTCGAATTGATAAGAAAAGATCAAAGGATCAGTATCTATATCGTACTATAAATATTAACGGTTTTTACTAAAACGAAAATGTTTAATATAAACAGTGTTTGTACGTCTCAACCAATAAACATAACGTCGGAAAATTATACTAGTAATATTCACATTTTCAAATAAATCATTTAATTGTTGAAATACCAAAACATCACCCAGTCTATATTACTTTACCTCGATTAATATCTTTAATACACTAGTCCATACCAGTCACGATATTTAGGGAAAAATTCAAAAGTTTAGTGCATACTATGATCAGACCTTGGTCTGTTGCCGTTAACAAGCTTAGGGTTAAAAACTACTATAACCACCCCTACCCCCCCCCCCCAAAAAAAAGGGGGATGGGGGAATAAACAGGCAGTCCGTGGTATCCTATGTGTGCAAGTGCAAACGACAGACCTTTCCATCATTAAAGGGTACACCAATATCTGGTCTAATTCTGTACTACTTTACATAATTTAGAAAAGCAGTAGGGAAACGATTATATTAAGCAATATAAAAAGACTGTACGTTTTTAATTCTTTGGAATTTTGAATTTGTTTTTAATGAACATGTAAATAAAATATGTATACTTTTATGCTGACAGTTGATAAAGGGATAATTTAGATTTATTAGAATCATTTTCAGATGTTGATGTCAACAAAACATTTGAGTTAAACGATAAATCTATGAAAGCGACAAAGGGAATTTAAATTGCAGTATTTAAATCTATTCTAAAAAAACTGATGCTTTGATAAATGTTACTGACTTTAAATTATTGCATGAGGTACAAACACAGCACTATAAAAGTGTGTTTTTCTTTTACATATCAAATACATAACTTATCGCAACCATAAATGACATACCGATTCCTGCTATTGATTTTTTTTGATTAATTTTGATTCTTGCTTATCACGATATGGAAAAAACGAAGAAAAATCTGACAGAAAAAAAAGAAATCGTTGTATTTTTTCCGAAGTAAAGGGTCGTTTAGTCTCACAGCTTTAAGACGTAGTTAATTGGAAATACGTGAAGAACAGATCCTCCAATGATTCTACGGTTTCATTCTCCTGCTCAAGTATTAATTTTACGAGGTCTATAAACTGTTTCTGCTAAGAAATGTGAATTTAATTGTGGTTATCAGATTGTGTGCCCGGGGATTTCGCGTGAATTTACTTGATACCGGACCGAAATGGCCTAATATGGTCCTAATGCGGGCCGCCGTGACAGACAGCTGACGCTCTAAGCGCGTATTAATCAAGCTTAAATATATTGTATTGTCTTTTCAATTAATTATAGTCCGATAACTCACGATCTATAAAAACGTATCTTTCTAAATCCATCTAAATACGCAGAATCCAATATGGTCAATACAGCTAGCGACAACAAACACGCCTACGATACTGCATTGAAGGATGTCTTTTAAAAAAAATGTTCGTAACAAAATTGTTATAAAAAAAGTTCAAATTAAGAGCAATGTACATGAAACAAGGCACGAGTACTTCTCTTTTCTTGTGAACTTCATAGTAAATGTTTAATAAGATACAAATCTCAGTAAACTTCAATGAAACAATAGTCATTACATGGCACTGCAGTTACGGTAAGCCCATATATTTTGACAATAAAAATGTAGTTAAACGTTCCTTTGTCGGGTAATATGTAATTAAATGGAAATCGTATACTAAGCAATGGGTTTGAACTTAATGGGGACAGAATTGATACAGAAATAAATAGCATTTTATTAGAAAAAAATATATAAGTTTGTAAGAACCGAATGCAGGGTATGAATATTTCTTTTAGTTAAGAATTAATTTGTCTTCATTTGTCTTTCTCATAAAAGAATATGAATAATTTATATACTTAAGTTGAGAAATTCAATATAGTTATACAAAATAATTTTATTTTTCCATTTCATTGCTTGCAATTTTATTAAAATATGCCTTCTCTTCTCTAATAGAATAGAGCTAGAAAATAGGTAATGCTATCGATATATGTAAGTAATAATTTTACGTAGGAAATATTGCAGATACTTTAGTCGCTTTTCCGTTTCTACAAAACTTATGCGTGTGACAAAAACTTTTCCTATTACATATAATGCAATTGAATTTGTTTAAGAAATCTAACGCCAAAACGGGCCTTCAAGTCTTGTAAAATACAGCTGATGTTTAGTTCGTTAACAAACTGACCGTTTTCTTCAAATTAAAATTAACAGAACTGCCTCGATTTGTAAGTGTTTGATACAGTACTCATTGGGTCCAGTTTTAGCGCAACATCAACATGTGAAAATAATTAGACAATACATGACCATCAATGATAAACATAAATATCGATTTTTTTTCTCTGTATTTAATGTCAAACACAATTAAGATACTTCAAAAATGTCTAAAAGAACTAAATTGTGTCTTTTAGATATTTAATATCACTTTTTGGTTAAAATGTTAAAATATTGACAACAAATATTCAGGAAGATGTATAAAACTTACTTTTATCTTGTAAATGTCATTTTATGCGACATTTTAAGATTTACTTTACGAGAGAATGTTTCTATATATCTAATTTCAACTTTAATAAAATTTAATGAATTGATACGAAATTTCATGATATTCAATTATTGTATTTTAATGTTCAACTAGATGGAAAATGACTAATTTAAACTCAAATCAAGTCAAAATAATTTGATCATTTTGTACAAAGTTATAAATAAGATATGGTCGATAGATAATAGAATTTCTTGCAGGAAAAAAAATAGAAAACACTATTAGTTTCGGAAAGTTGCAGAAATAAATAACTTGAAATCAAATAAGCTAGAATGACATATTTCGTTTATGACATTCTGGATGATTATATCTTCGGAATTTGTGTGCCATGGCGAGAGGTCAACGTTTATTTAAAGTTGAAATTATCAACGGAAAGGCTTGGTTTTATGGATATTGCAGTATACAATGTTCAAACTGAACATGCTCCCGGATAAGAGTTAGAATACATGTAAAGATAGGGAGCATTCTCCTGTATAGATGTGTATTAGTTGTACTCTATTGTGAACTTTACACGCATTTATCAAACATGAAATTACATATAAATAGATCTATCATTTTAACTTTAAAGTTAAACAAGAACACAAGAATGTGTAAAAACTCAAGAATTCTAAATTGTCAAAACTTTCACTACTGTGAAAGAATGAAATTTCGCCTGCATTATAACATTTTCTGTTTTAAGATGTTCTCGTTATTTCTTTACAGGTCTACAATTTTACATGTTTATTGATCATATTCAAAAGATTTATTCAAATAATTAAGCTGGAAAAAACACTGTTATTAAAATTACAATTGTTTAAATTCAGACAACCATTGTTTTCATTAAGTATATTTTATACTCACCGTGCATTTGACCATTAACATGACAAATAGAGTAATGAGCATTATGTGAAAGTCATATATAATTATATTTTGTATACTAGTGTATATGGGCAAACCATTCATTTAGTCAGTTATATATTGCGTGCTTGTGATTCAATACAAAATATCTCCAAAATGTTCAGTCGTTGACTTTTCTATATACATTGATATACCTACTCAATGTATTTCAATGTCATCTCAACAAGGGCTACTTTACAAAGCTGTCTATGTTATACCGTTAGTTTGGTAAATTGATATTTTGCACCTTATAAGATATGACCAATGCACTTTCAGCATTTGCATTTGTTACGTGTTTCGATAGAAGTCATATTTGGGTCACGTCTCGTTTTCATTACCAGATTCCCAAAAGATCCGTATTAATTCTATAATTATCACACCCCATTTGGCCTCATTTTCATTTTCAGAGTAAAAAAGGTTCATATCAAACAATATCGCATCCCATCAAGCCTTGGTATCATTTCTGAGAGTCCAAAATCCATTTTAAATCATATTGTAATTGAAGTAACAAAATCTGGTCAAATTGTCAAAAATGGCAGTGTGACATAAAGAGGTCATTAAACATGGCTGAGAAAATAACTGATTCCATGCTTGTGCCTCGTCCAATATACGTACATTTAGATTTAGCAGCTGTGTAGTCGTCCAACAGAATTCAGTATTGTACTCAACAATGTAAAATAACCTTATAATATATAATTGTTATTTTGTGGTCAAAATGCATATACTTATTACGGGAGACACACAGACGTTGTCATGATAAAGCACCATTAATTCCTTGACGTCTACATTCTAACACAATGAAATGGATGCAAAATTAACACAATTTGTTAAATATAAACCAAAAAAAAATAAAATAAATGCCAACTTATTTAGACTAAAAATAATTTTTGAAAACTATGACCATTGTTTTACATTTGTATATTTTATTATAAATGATAAAGAGAAAATAACCAAGATTTGAATAAAACAAATAATTCGCTTTATAAATATGGAAACTGATCACAAATTAAGATAACACAAGTAAAGTTGGAAAGTCGCTTCGTGACCTATACTGTGTTGCTGCGACGTAACTCCCACCAAAAAATAAGAATAACCCCCCCCCCCACACACACACACACACAAAATGTTGTTTTTTTTCTTTTGAGTTTACAGTGACATTTTCCATAAATGTTCACGTTGGCCGTATCTTTGAACCATATTTAGCGTCTTCTTTTTCATTGTAAAATAACAGTGATTTAGTATTTTTGCGTAAAGTAACAGTGATTTAGTATTTTCGCGTAAGGTAACAGTGATTTAGTATTTTCGCGTAAAGTAACAGTGATCTAGTATTTTCCAGTAAAGTAACATTGATTAAATATATTCCAG
This sequence comes from Ruditapes philippinarum, assembly GCF_026571515.1. Classification (NCBI taxonomy): domain Eukaryota; kingdom Metazoa; phylum Mollusca; class Bivalvia; order Venerida; family Veneridae; genus Ruditapes; species Ruditapes philippinarum. The sequence continues at coordinate 189,597 of NW_026859600.1, read as the reverse complement.
GACTATTTTTTCACATGTCAAGCGTCTAACTTGGTCTAAATATCTATAAAAAATGTAAAACAGATGTTTGACTTTTCTTGAGAGAGAAAATTGTAGTCATTTCTGAGGTTTAATGTGCCTTTAAGCAATTTTACAATTTATCTCAAACTCATTGATAAATGTGCTTTTTTTTAGTTCATTCTCTAAACTTGATCGTTTTCATAAACACCACGTGTATCGTTTATTAAACACATTTTTTTATTTCAGTAGTCTAGTTTCATTATTATCGAGTAAATCGTGTTTTGTTTAAAATTTGTTTTCTTTCTCTTTTTAGATGTAAATAACTATTAAATCGTGAACACTCGTTGTGAATTTTGTAGGCGGTGGTTTGTTGTAGTTAAAGTTTATCACCAAGTATGTAATGATGATGGATTGGTCAAGATGCTTGGGAACCGAGCGCATATAAATAGATAAACAAGAAAATCATTGATGCAAAGCATCAAAGGGCGACGCCAAAAGAATTTGATCCAGATTTGCACCTAAATACTTAACAAAAGATGTGTACTTTATAGCAGTACCATTACATGTGACCTGGAGGCTAGGGCCAGTTTAAGTTGAAACTTAAACCAAAGAAGAATAGACTCTGTCTTGCCAAGATGCAAAGACAATTTATAGTCAATTAAGCAATCTTATAAGACTTATGCTATAAGAAAGAATTTCTTCAGATTTATTTATGAGACACAAGGATTCCTGAGTCATCAGCATATAATCACTGGCACGAGTATCGGACCTGGGAAGAAAAAATATGACCAGATGACCAGATTGATAAAAAAAACTGTGTTTATAAAAACCAAAACAAAAAATGTAAATAATGATCCCCTTTAAAAATATACTATCAACTTGAAGTATATTTTTAAAGGGGGTCATTATTTACATTTTATTTTGGTTGTTGACACTTTTAAGATGAACACAGGTTTTTTTCATCAATCTGGCCATATTTTTTCTTCCAAGGTCTGATACTCGTGCCTGTGCATTATAATAAAAAGCTTATTGCTTAGGGTTGAAGACATGTAATTGACATATATTAGACATAAAAGAGGACCTAAAATGAACATCAGGGGGACAGCATAGGTACTCCCAGAGCAGTAGTAGAATGAGTACCAGCCACATCAACCAGCTGCTATCAGAGATAAGACTTAAACCATGTAAGAATGTCATTATATATGGCAGATGCTTGAAGTTTCATGAAGAAGAAGAAAAAACAACTTCTTCATCATCCCAGATGTGCAGTATAGTGTGTTCAACTGTATCAAATGCCCTTTGTAGATCTAAAAGTATCATGCAATACTGCCTTTGTCCATTTCAAATAATGCAATCTGTTAAATGAATCAAACATGTGTCAGTTGAAAAACCACTTCTAAACCCTGACTGAAACTGCCTGACCATGACTCGAACCCATGACTTTCAGAAGACCAACTGAGCTATCCGGCCTGCTACACATTTTCTCTTAATAATGAAACAGTTCTAAACCACAACATATTTCCCCCACTATATCGATTTGTGTTCGTGAATTTCTTATGTTACAGAGCATAGGAAATTGAACTCATGCTTATATGCAGTCACAGGATGAGAAAAACTTTGAGCTTGACCAGAACTCAAACCTGTGACCAACATAAGAAATTTTACGAAGGCTGATTTGTATTTTGCATCAAGGGCACCGGGCAAAAACATGAAAATGCAACAAACAAACCACTTTGTGGTAGATTGTATTTTCATGTTTTCATCTGGCGCCCAGTTACTTTTTGTACTATGTTGGTTTTCATGTGGCACAAATCACCCACTATAAATTTAGTGCACAAATTTATTCAAGGGCAAGTAACAATCTACTCTATGTACAGTCTGTTGTCGGGTTGACTCAGGAGACCTGGAGGTTGAGACCGGTGTCTCTTCATTACAAATAGATAAGACAGAAGCTGTCCTTTTCAAACTATGCACATGTTAGAAAAAAAATAGAATAACTATTCAGAATATGATTTTTTGAGACTTTATTAATTATATTGCTTGATCCAAGTTTAAGGACATTTTCAATCAATACATGTTTTATCATTTATAACTTTAAATGAAAGTCTCATCCCTTTAATAATAATGACATAACTGTATCTCTTTAAATGCAGAAAATATAAGTCTCAACATATCAATATACTACCGTCTAAGATATACATGTATGCACATAACATTAATAATTCCCAGTTTATATTAAATAAATATGAAATCCTAGTATTATAAGTAATACCTAAGATAGACAGAAAAGAACAAATAATTTAGTAAACATGAGTTACTTCCCCTTAAAATAAAGAAAACCTGAAACCCAAAAGAACACCCTAAACAGCAAAATTATGAAATGCTGCAGGTTCAGTTTTATCAAGCCATGCAAATTAATGGTAAAGTATTCATAAAAAAATAGATGGCCATGTGTCAGCAGTAATTGCAGAAAATCGGATAGCTTTCAACATCCGGATACTGGTACACTTTGTAAAAACAACCATTCTGCGCAACAGATAAATGTAATAAGGATAAAATCAATAGGATAATCGTTTACAACAGTTCCATTACCTATCCTTATACTCAATTGCAGGTGAACTTTCTTCTTGTAGGAAAATTTTGAAAATGTATAAATGAATGAATGAACTGATACGGCCTCAATCTAGACCACAACGATATTCGAAATCCGGGTTTTAGTATTGTCATTAAAACTAAGGGACAAGCTGTTAAACTTAACCTGAAATTTCGTGAAAATAATATCACAATGCACATGCTTTTTATAAAAAGTTATTAAATACAAATATAATAACACATTTGTTTACTTGATTTTTACGAATCAAAATAAAACTAATTAACACAACATGAAATTAACTGCTAATAATAACAGCTCCTTCCATAGGCAAAAAAAAAAAGCGTTCCATAATAGACGACGCCGCTCACCGGCGTCGCCAATGAGGCAAATATAATGAACTGATATATTATGCGCACTTGAAAATAAACATAACTTGGTTGTTAGTTTTATATTTATAGTTTCAATACGCTGTCTGAGGAAAAATGTATCTGAATACATGTCATGCCAATAAGTTTTTTTTAATTCACACTGATTAACCGATACTGTAAAAATCATACGGCGGCTTTTCAGCTTTTATGTGTTAAGGAAGACATAAGGGTGTCATCATGTGTATTATTTGGGACATAAGAAGAAGTAAGGTCAGAAAACCCGACCTTTTGTATGTCAGGTTGATAACTTTTTCACATGAAATAAACAAAAGACCTTAGTTGGATTCGAACCATTAAAGGTTAGGGCCAAACATTATTTATAATATATATCATGTTAGATAGAAGTTGTCAAAGATGAAAAGTAACGCAAAATGTATAATAAGTAGAGCAAAGTAGATTGACCGCTGTTTTATAACAGTGCATTCGTGGACTTACCGTTTGCAGAATTAAGATTAATGTTTGTAGGAAACATCTCTGTTAATGCGGGCAACAACAACGTTTTATTTTAACCCCTTCAGAGAATTATTTCTAACTTTGCCGTTAAATTAGTCTTTACGCCAACATGTTCATTAACGGCTTTTGAAATGTTCACCAGTTGCGATATCTACTTGCTGATATTGTCATTAATATCCGAGATAATGGTAATTCATTAGATTCACAGTTATCCAAAATAGGTACAAATGGATTTACATAACTGTAAACTTAATTTTCTGATCATTCAATTGTTTTGGTCAAAATTAATATTAAATTCATTTCACATTAATGTAACTACATAATCATTTATTTTCGCGGGAAAAATTGTTGCTTCGTACGAAATGAGGCGTAGTTATCGAAGAAGTTATTTAATGTTGTGATTAAAATAAAACGATTTTATTAAATAGATAAAATAGTTTCAGGTTCTTAAGCTCACGCTTGGATTTTCCTATCAGACATTGGTATGAAAATTTCTAATGTCACCTAAACATCCTGTGCAATTTTAGTTGTAATGATACCATTTACAGAATTTAATTTTACAGTCATAATAATATAAAAAAATACTAGATCATAATTACTATAATATTTCAAACTTTTTAAATAGTGTTTAAGCATTGACACATAAAAATTAAAATAACAATCAAGGACAATAAGCTTCCATATATAAATTGCATGTACAGTTCTCCCTCTACATACTTATATACACACACAGACAATTGAATCGTTTTCAATGAAAGCATCAAGCTAATGAACATAATAATTTAAAAATTCACACTAATCGTTGTCTGTAAGTTGACTTTGTTTTAAAAGTCACAAATATATTGAAACTAACAATAAATAGCTTGCAGAAAGATACAGAAATAAGTATATAAACCCCTCTTAACAAAACTTTTTGTTACACTTTCGTAACAGAATATTACACTATTTGCTTGATTGTTATAATCTATATAAGTACCCTTTATTCTAAATACATTATACTCAAGGGGACAGTCTGTGCATCGGATAACTACGTTCATGACTTTTCTTGTCGTTGACAAAAGACATAGTTGATAGAACTTTCCAACCTCTTCTCATTTGTTTTGTGAGAAAATATGCATTTCTGATATCTCCATGGGGACCGTGTCTTCATTGAGAAATAAATCCACTGTGATATTAAAACTGATCAAGAATAATTAGGGATGTGATTTTAAAAGTATTAGCAAATCGTGATGTGCACTGTAATGTTGATAATACGAATTGTAAACTTTGAATTAGGTGAACAGTTTTTATTGTATTGTTAGTGTTTCTCCTGGTTATATATTTTTTTCTCATAAAAAAGTTAGGTAAATGCGTTGTATAAGATTGTTTTAAATCGTTTAAGAATGAAATTTCGTGAAAAATAAAGTACATTTTGTATTAGGTCAAGTCAGTGCAAACCTTAGAGGCGAGATTTTGCCCAGAAACCGAAAAGGGACAATATTTTCCCTCGGGGAGTACAAATTTTGGACACTTAGAAAACGAGGGATCTTAATAATTGTTATACATTCTTTTTTGAGAATTTTTTAATTTTATGCCTTAAAAAAAAGCTGAAACAATATAGCCCTTTTTTTATGTTTTAAAAAGGTTTTCTTTTTTTTTAAAAACTTAAAATAAGTTATCTTTTGTTTCATGGCTGTTAAAGCAACATAATAATTAAGACTTACCCAGATTTTCCTATCGGGTCTGCCAACTCAAATGGACAGTTTAATGTTTCGTTGTCTCCCATGGTTGATATCCTTTGTTTTCGAGTACTTCACTTCCAAAATTATAAACCAAACCTAAAACATGTACACTTGTAAAACAATTCAGTAGATTTAACGTTACTGTTTTATCTCAAAGTATTTTTGACCTTGCAAAACATGTATATACAACTTTAACATCGTATGTTCTGGTTTCTTTCTCCTTAAACTACTTTCTGATTATCTTAATTGTTTAACATAAGCTATTTGCTGATACATTTGTATTACTCCAATTTCATCAGCTTATAGGAATACACAGTATGTAGATCAAGCATCTGTATGATCCGTTTCCAGTTCTCTCAATAAAGTTATGAACTTGTTTTTAAAAAGAAATAAGTTATTCAGAGCACTTATCTGCTGACCAAAACCTTCATGTTTGAAACTGGTATATTTGTGTTTACGTTTTTTCTAAATTCACAAGTTTCAGTTCCGTTTAATACCTGTAAGAATATAATATATAAAACATGATTTAATACATTAACTACACTAGCAATTATATGTGTTGATACACTATAGAGAAGCTGTAATTGTCATCAATAATTATTTAGTACAAAATTACTTTTTTTCGTTTTTTTTTAATTGTTTTATATGATCAAATATTATGTTATTGTTTAATTATACGCAATTCCTTCAATGCATATGTATGTCGCTATTAACAAATTGATAACATTTTAAACATTAAAATCATCTGTATTATAAAACGACGTTTATATCAATTAAAACAGATCAATTAAAACTGAAATATTTATTTAATTTACAACAACGAAAAGTGGTATCTTTTCTAGCCTTCACGATAAAATAATTAGAATAAAAAATAGAACTCGATCAGTCAGTAAACTGTAACATTCCTATCGTCCATATATTCTAGGAGATGTCTAACCTTATCTATTCCTGTCAATCATTTTCATTTTACCTCGACGTATGGTTCTCTCTCCAGCTATTTATAAAGTAAATATTGAAATTCAAATTTGCTCGCACACAAGATTTCTAAGAAGTTATAAACAAACGGAGAAAAGCTCTGTCAGCTATCTTAACGTAAAACGTGAAGTAATGTTTGCCGAGAAAGTAATGTTTTTACCTGAATGTAATGATTGGGTGCTCCTAGAAGGCCGAGCAAGAGCGGAAGAATCCAATAATTAATGAGCCTGTCAACACGGAATCTGTAGAGGTTTACACTATTGTGTGATAGAGTAAAATAACACCTATCGCATTAAAAAGACTAGTTCTAATGAAATAATCCGTGTTGACTGATGTATATAAAAACGTTTTCTTTGTATAAGTTTGAATTATAAATGTGAAAATAAAAAAATACTGATTTATATGAACAACAGAAAATACATCAGTAACTTGTCAGAGGCTCTGGTTTTTATTCATAACAAACATCACGTATATCATCTAGATAAGACTAATTAGAAATGATATCTACCGTTGAATGATTTATTACTTTACCTAGATGCTTACAGTAATCAAGAATAAAATTCTCCCACAATCATACGTTAGTACTATTATCATTTACATATAAAAAAAAAAGAAAAAAAACATATACACAAAAGACGAACATGGTTTGCAATGGAAATGATAGTACCAGTGAATAAAAGCAATCATATCTTTTAATAACTTTTTAAGTATCAATACAATTAAGAGCAAGAAGCACGGGCCTTAAAATTCTAAAAAAAAACCGAATGGAATTACAAAATCAATCTTTAGCAGCTTGTTATATGGAATGAGAATATATCCTCCAATATAATGGCACAATTTTGTTGGGAAAAAGACACAATTGTGTTTACAATAACACTACTTGTCCCCAAAAAATACGCTTATATTGCAAGGGTAAAATTATTTATATATGCTGCCATAAAACGGATGAACACAAAGACATTGCTTTGAAATCAAAGTAAAAAGCAACGATTACAAACAACTGAACAAAACCATGTAAAATACCCTGAAAGGTAAGCTAAAATCTTGAAAATGATATAAAGTTACTCTTAAACAACCGGAAAGTTAGACAACAAAATAAAAGAAATGTTTTCTCGCGATTTTGCTTCTTTGGGTATGACTGCATGGTTAAACAATGTACTATCGACATTTAACGATTGATTTAACCCTTTACCTCATATATACGCGAAACAACGCACTTTCGACCCCCCTCTTTTAGGCCTCAAATAGTGAAAAAATGTCCTATTTTGGGCCCCAAACACATATTTTCGTTTGAGAAATGTTGCTAAAAAAGTGAGGACTTTTTCGGCGCCGCCCCATCCAAAAGATACATCAGGGGGTTGCCAGAAGGGGGATTTTCCCCTTCTGTTTGGGGTGTTTGAAGGGAGGCTGTAGTCCCCCTCATCGCCAAGAAAATTTTGGACTTGTGAGAGGCTAAAAATGACCCCAGGTCGATCATAAGGTAACGTGTAACCAAAGCTGAAAAGCCTTCGACTCTATCTCAATCCCTTGAAAAGTTGCAGCACTTTGAAATAAATTTTGATGGAAAAAATCAAGGCAAAAAAATGTTTTTTTTGGCAATTTTGAGACGTCCCCTCGTTGCCATGGTAACAGGAAATTTAAGACTGAGCATGTCGTTACAAAGGCAAAGGTCCAGTCAACATTTGTGCCAAGTTTGATTAATATTGAAGCATTTTTCATAGTTTCATAGCAGTTTGAACTTGTAACAGGAAGCTTTTCAATGAAAACGGCCATTTTTCACAATATGCTCATGGGGGAAAGGGTTAACTAAAAAAATTAAAAATGTTACAAAACAACAATTTTTCATCAAAATTCGGTGAAAGACCACATGTTAACATGGAAAAACTAGATTTTGGGTAATTCCAAAGTTTTTCATCATTTTTTGTTAACTATCAAAATACCTTTATCAAGATATCGACATACATGTATCTTGTAAAGCTCAGGTGAGTCAGCTTGTCGCTCCATTATATTACTGCCGCCCTTCAGGTAAGTCAGCTTGTCGCTCCATTAAATTACTATCGCCCTTCATGCTCTTTTTCTTTTAAAATAAAATTACTTTTTTCTGGTTCATTTCATCATTATCTTTACCTTATTCCATTTTCAGATGAAAGATGTGTGCTGATTAACATTGCATTTAAATTAGGTTAATACTTTATTACAAGTAATGCGGCACTAATTACCAAACATTAATATTATTTAATGAAGATAAAAAACTATGTATTGGAATTACTTTCCTTACCAGGTAGGCATTAGTGAAAGCATTTTTGTCAGACGAAGTCCATCTGATTTCAGTTTGACTTCCTGTAAAATTAACAGGGAAGGACTGGATTAAAGCAGAATATTGATAAGTCATTTGAAATTATAAATTGAAATCGGAGAATTTTATTGGTCATCTTAAAATAAAATGTAAGGGATAGTTCTTACCATTCTAAAATAAAATGTAAGGGATAGTTCTTACCATTCTAAATTAAAGAAGAAGAAAAAACAAGTAAAAAGGACACCTAAATCAATACTGTTAAAAAGAAGTTGTCATTCTTTGAAAAGACATCAATTTTACTATGCTATAATTTAATTTCAGTGTTTACAAAATGATTTTTATCTTAGCTACAAGAAATAATTATTATCATTGTTATTCAAGCATTGCTAACATTTCGTTTTGTATCGAAACTATGCAAGTTAAATAGTTTTACTTCGGCCGACTATCTATTTTTAAGATACTTCTTGTTTTTTAATATCTGGCCCTCTCTCATAGAAAGTGCGTACGATAAGTTTAATTATGTAAATTCAAATGATTTACAAAATATCCGAAATAATGCACATTAGTAATCTAAGTAGAAAATGACTTGAGCGTAGGAATGATTTTGCAAGGTATCTGAAATGATCGCATTTGTTTTGCGCGGAGCTTCTGCATTGCAGCAACATTTGTACTTGTAGATTATCAAAATATACCAAGAAAATATTTTGCATTACCAAGAAAAATATCTATCTTTATTGTGAAGAGCAAAACCTTGCACTAATACAAGAGCTGTGATTTATTTTGGGACCTATAGTCGAAATCAAAGTGATACATATCTAGTGACAAAAAGAAAGTTAGAATATAATCGCTATGAACTCTCATGGTGCACTCTTTGCGTCTTAAATGTAACAAAATGGATAATATCTATGTACAACACGAAGACACTTGTATCCATGTAATAATGGATAGTTTAGATATAGACAAAAGAACACCGAATGTAGACAACTAACAGGGACTATGGTGATAAAATTGCAAACAGTAATATAGTACAATTATAACCACGTGATTCAATGGGAGAGACAGTAATATTGTCACACTGATTAAATTATGTTTTATATATACAATATGTGGACAATCGGTCTGTCTAGTGATAGAATATTTAGTTACAATGTGACAGGAATGGACGTTATCAATTACTGAACTGGTCTTTAAAATTTGCATATTTTGTCTTAGTAGTATTTTATTTCTTTCAGACACAAGAAAAGTGTATCTGCTATAAATGTTACACGATCTTCCTTTAATAACAAATATACAGTATTACAGCTATTATTGTTTGTTGTATATTTGCAAGTCTCAAAGTTCTACACTGAAACAGCATCAAGCAAATACAATAGAGTATTAGATCTAGATAATAATTGTATTTATGTAATATTTTCAAATAAACCTTTTGTATCTTTTTCAACAGTATTCTTCTTCTTTGTTAACCATGCTCTAGTCTGAACATGCTCGGAATGAAATCAATATTTTAGCAAACATAATTTTTAACACTTTTATATGTTTGTCATTATTATAAATAAATGAATATATGTGACAGAGTATGATAAGGGTGTCCTGCTGCAATAACTGGGCAGTGTGGTCAGTCTTCAACACAAGAATTTTTTTTGAATCAATGATCCCGAAGGACCAGAAAATGATATAACAACACTGAAGTGAAGTACGATTCGTACAGCCGTCACATGGCACTTGACAGCTGCTGTTGAAAGTAAAGCATCTGGGAAGTTGATATCAACAAGGAGCAATGAGGACACGGTTTAAAAATGAAAATAACAGACTCGGTTTAATTGAGTCTGTTCAAGAGAGATTATGGAGAGTATCTTTCCGCCACCTTGCACTGGCTATATCAAAAATGATTTGGAATCAATGATTCATTCCTTCCTTTCTTAAACTTTATGCCCTCTCCCATTTTTGTTAGGTCCCCTGCTGGGTACGTTATCAACTGTCAACATTATGTAGCCAATTATAATCATAGGAGATTTCACATGAAGTACCATTGAAAAGATTAATCCCAGCAGACATGACGTCCTAATTTTAAAGATGTACATATTTTATATTATACAGTATGACAATTAACTCTTGATTATATCATGGACGGATTGTACATTACATTATAGGTAAACATAGGTAGTATCAAGAAGCTGCATCAAATATAACAATATCATAAGGTCCACATGGTTGGTAATCTGTTCTGATACAGTACTCTGTACGTGCGATATGACATTTACTATAACGAACTTTTATTGCAAACAATTCACACTGTTTGATAAAGGTCCTACATTTTACAATTCCTATGTGAACAGAAAATGTGCAAGGCTGACATACTTTTCAATGATAAAAAACTTTAGATAATACATTGCATTCGTATATTAAGCAAGGATAACATCTGTTTTTGTTCATGTAAAATGTACTTACACGTAATTATATTTGAAACGATAGGAAGCAAGCTGTGCGTATTGTGAGTTGTGCACTTGCATTTCAACCTTATCTCATTTTGGCGAAATGTATGCAATGGCACATTGTACTATTGTTTGATGCATACACCATTATGTGCATGGTCACCTTAAAATATATTTTTTGTTCCATTTTTCTTTTTCTAATATGTTGCTATTCACTCTGTTTTTCATTCTTGCACGTTTGCAACAGATTTTCTTGTTTTAATTTCCATGTATATGTAATATACCAATAATCCTAAGTATAGTATATTTTATATACTAAGCCAGTTTTTACAAAATATCAGTTTTACAGTAAGAGTTTCAATGTCGCAGCTGAATATCACAATATAATTCATATACACATGTGTCAAAACTGATAGCTTATATGGACAAAGACTTTCAACCTTATAAATTAGATTGGCCACTTTCATCAACTTGGAAAAAAACTAAGGATCGTGTGAGAGGATTACACTCTTTTCTCCAAGATAAATAACTACCTTGTAATTAATAAATCTCTTTAGCCCACATTAGTAATTTAGCCTTCATGTTAGGAATATAGGTCGCACGAAATAATCAACCGGCGATACTATAAAAGTTTCTTTCAATATTTACATTGATGTAGTTCTAAAATGTGTAAATAATGAATAATAATCTTGTGTATAATTAATAACTACTTTTGAACATCTTCATTTATTTTTAAGTTTATACACATCAAGGAGAGCTTTAAATGAGACAATATCGAGTTCAGGCTTACTGTCGTCTTGATTTGCACACATAAACACACACAAATGTTGCTATCCAACATTGCAACAAGTAAAATGGTTTCCTGCGGGGAACATTTTTAATGATATTAAGATATTTCATTTAACTATTTCAACATTTTTTTTTTTTTTGGGGGGGGGGGGGGGTAAATAATCGTTTGTATCAGGAATATAGATCAATATAGGAGAAGGTCTTCGGAAACTGGTGACCGTTGATGACCGGAGAAGGTCGAACATAAAACAATTATTTCTTTTTTAAGAAAATGATTAAATAGGCCTACCATTTTATGAATAATTCCGAGCAAAATAAATAAGTAAAAAAAATAAAGTCAACACACAAGTTTACGCAGAAAATATCTCTATTTATTATGGCAGATGCCACTACGAATATTTTAATTTTGTAGATTTTCAGTATAAACAATTTATTGTTTGTAAAATTTTGGAGACATAATAAAGAAACATAGATAATTATCAAACACATCATTCATTTTTTTTCACCTTAAACGGTAACATAATTATAGAAAATTAGAAATATCACGTAATAGTTTTTTGTTCTTAATTAGGTGTAATTCTGACTAATTCCCCAGAGGATTATCCGTAACGTACCGGCAAACGGTATTTAGCCAGGTTATCGAAAAGGTCAATTAACCAATCATGTACGGTTTACAGATCACATGCTCCTCCATGTACCGAAAACAGGTCACGTGCTCCTCCATGCCTCAAAAGTTAAACGCGTACCAATACCCTGCGGTCTCCAGACCGCAGGGAAAAATATCAGGTTTCGGGAGTTTGTATTACTCTGTTAGAATTCAGGCAAAGGGACACTAATACAGCTGCATTTGTCTTAAAGAAGAGTTATTTGAAAACATCAAATATAACGAGATATTGTTAAACAAATTATCTAAATGCTCCTTCATTTACTTTTTATACAAGGCATATACAGAAAAAGTGAGGTAAGTTATTGAAATTTCATGAAGCTTTTCTTTTTTATTACTTAATTCTATTCAAGGACAACTAAGTTAGCATGAAAATTAAAGTGGATGAAACAAGAACATAGTTACAAGTATACAAAAAGTATTTAAAGACGTAGCATACAAAGAGCTATTATTGAACAATGTTATATCGTCCTATAAATACAACAGTGATATCCAGTTATGATGTTGAAGAAAAAGTACGAGTATTGTTCATGGTGATAGAAAATTGCGGGTTTTTTTCAAATTTAATTAATTAATAACTATTATAACATAAATCAAGTAATCTCTAATGATAACGTAAAAAAACGTCATTGTACTGGGAAGTCAATATATTAAAGTATGTATGTAATAAAAAAATACCTGATCATGTAAAAGAATTTTATAAGAAGCTCATTTATGAGATATTTGAATAACACAAGACAAAACTTCGCAGTAACAAGGTCAAATAGTAACTATAATCGTAAATCACTGATATATTTATTCAAGTGCGGTATAAAAGTACTTTTTAATAAACGACTTCATATCTAACAAACGTATATAAATCAAAATATAGCATACATTTTATCTAGTTCTATAGTGAAAGTATAGTTGTTAATTGGAAATAAAAGGTAATGTCTATATAGTATTAAGGAACTTAAATGATTTGCTTACATTGTATTAACACTCAATTTAATATTACCTTTACACTATTAAAATTAGATGACGAAAATGTTTCTGGCTACAATCACCATATTAAGTGGTTACATCTTATATTGCTATTTGAATGGGGAAAAAACACACACTGAAGAACTGTAAAAATTTTGCTGAATGTAAAAGTGATGTGACTGTGATAACAATCATTTCTCTGATAAAATAAAAGTGAATTAACATGAATTAAATGCTAATCATGGCTTTGAAAAATATAAGAACTCGTTTAATGGGCAGTCTTGTTCCTGTATGGACACAATGATATATTGAGCACATAACATCAAAATTTAATGTTCTTGATACCTTTTTGTACATCTAACATTTTTGTCTGAAAGAACGTCTGTACTTAAATAACAACTATTCAACTAATGATTCTATTGTACAATATCAAAGCTACTTAATTGAAGCTAATAAAGCAGACACTATATTGAAAATTTCTATAATAGACCTAATGCCCAATTATTTTGCTTAATGGCAGTTTTAGTGTGGAGATTTGCAACTTTTAAATGCAATTAAACGATCAGCGCTGACACAACAGTAAGATAAAATCATCAAAGAACTTTTATACTACGTACCTTTATCATGTGTCTGAAGGAAATAAAATACTTCTAAGACAAAATATGCAAATTTTTAAGACCAGTTCAGTAATTGATAACATCCGTCCCTCTCATTGTAACTAAATATTCTATCACTAGACAGACCGATTGTCCAAATATTGTATACATAAAACATAATTTAATCAGTGTGACAATATTACCGTCTCTCCCATTGAATCACGTGGTTAGACGTGTACAGCATGTATATTACTGCCTAAGACTTTATTACCACTCTTTAAACGGCCAAGAGTTTGTATTAAGATTTCCATTGCAATTTTACACTTTTCTGTTGCGTGTTTGCCATTTGGGGAATTTTGTTTTCATATCTGATGATGGTTTTCCTATCATCTATGAACCAAAGATCCTTGTATCGTTATATAATTTAATCGCACTGTTGTACTCGCTGATATGGATAAGTGTAATTTTAACCTTTAAATATATAACATAAAAATTAAAGCAATGCTTTACTTGGTACATGTATAACAAGAAAATGATAATTATTGTTTGTTCAATTTGAACATAATGTTATGAATAACGTTTAACATGAACCATTATAGTCTTGCAAAATATGAATTTGACGTCTTATAGATTGCCCATCAATAATCGTCCTATATTAATTCTTTGTTTTTCTTTACAATTACATAAACTTCACAATGAATTATTCTCTTTATGTGTTTATAGAAAATAACTGCGTGTGACAAATAAGTTTATCAACTTGACTAAAAAGCTATAGTACAAAAAAATCTTCTTAAAAAGGTTACCACCCTTAAACCATTGCTTAACTTTGGACAAATAAGCTCTTATAACGTCGAGACGGACCGTAAATTGCTTTTTGTCCTGATCCTTTTAAAATAGTGTAAATGTCACTAACGTAGGACGGCGTTCGTTCAATTTAATATTGCTATGAATTGTAATTAAAATACAGACACCAATGCAAAATGTATAAAATAACCAAAGTATATGTTTAATTAAAAAGGAGTGTAAATGCCAGGCTGGTGCAAGCTGGCTTCAATGAAACATGGGAAATAAGACATGCAAAAGCATGGAGAGTTATCTTTGTATACAAAAGCTCACCGTAGCATTAAGATATCAGCTGTAGACAACTAACAGATACTGTGGTAATAAAGTCGCAGGCAGTAATATAGTACAATTATTATTACATGATTCAGTGGATGGGATGGCGGTATAGTCTCAGTAATTAGATAATACTTAATATATACAGTCAATGGCCATAAGTGAGTCATCAAAATGGCTGCCAACAAGGTGCTAAACCACTGCTTTAGCAATAATGATATTTACGGTTGACTCTATTATTTGACTGAAACTTTTTGCCACAATACTTTCCTTTCAACACTTTTTCAATCTTTGGGGTAAAAAATAAACGTAGTTCTGCTTGTTTACAAACAATTGTCGTCTGCAGCAAAATGCCTGTGAAAAGGAAAGAATTAATGACTGAGCAGAACGAAATTGTTATAACTTTGGCAAATGATGGCATTTCACAAAAACAATTGCAGAAACATTTGGAATAAGTAAGGCAGGAGTCAGTAGGGTTTTGAAAAGGTTTAATAACAGGGAAAGCATTGAAAATGTTTCTAGAAGTGGACTGGAAAAGGGGAGAGAGACAAATTGTAAGGGTGGCTAGGACTACAGAAGAGCTCCATTGTCAGAGTTGACTTGTATTGTGAATCAGTCATTGTCTCAAAATATATCTTCAAGTACATTGAGGCGCAGATTGAGGTTTCATAAGTATATCAGACGTAAAGTGAAGAAGACCCTTTACTGTTAGTGCTATAAACAGGAAAAAACGAATTTCGCGGTGTAAACAAAAATTACATTGGAATTTGAATGAATATTGGAAGTCAGTGATCTGATCTTGATAAAACCCAGCTTAAGATAAATAGTTATAATCAGATTAGTGTTTGGAAGAAGTCTGATGAAATTCGGCGGCCATAATGTCTTGGGAAGCATATAAAGGAGCTGGAACACTGGAACCAGTTGTGGGCAATATTGACCCAGAAAAGTATACAGAATGTCTAGATCAGAATTTGTGGCCTGTAATCGCTAGTAATTTTCAAGAAGGTGGATATATATTCCAAGAAGACAATGCCCCAGTCCACACTTTAAGGAAAACAACCCAGTGGAAAAAATATAACAGCATCAGATGTATGTCTTTGTCATCACACAGTCCTGATATTAACATAATTGAAAATGTCTGGAGAACGATTAGAATCAAGCTTGAAAATAAGACATGTTTGATAAAATCTCAACAAAATCTGATAGACAATGTTAAGAAAATTTGCTATGACCTCCAGTTCACTACATTCAGAGTCTGTATTGTAATGATATAATAGTTTAATATAATAAAGAAATAGACATGTTACTAAAGTGACAGTAACCTGGGAATCCTTTAAAAACGCCCAAAACGACAAAATTGAAAATTTTGCAGGCTAGGATTGATTCAGTCTATTTGTGGGCGGTACTTGAAAGTGCAATTTATCATTCTAGCCCCAGCACCGGCTTAAGCAGAATTCAACATTTAAACATGAAAATTTTTAAATTTTGAAATCCGCATGTGTGTTCATGCGGCGGTTATCATGGAATCTTGACTGTGGCACGTTAGTACCATTCCATAAATGAAAAGCGGCGTATGGTTCCCAAATAAAAGACGGTATCCGTGTCCTAAGCGAGAAAACAAAACTTAATAATATGGCACTTTGAAAAGGGATCATTGGTTATGAGGCCTGAATATCACCTATATTGGTAAAAACATGAAAATGCCACAAGTACGGCTGGATTAAACCACTTTATGTATGGTGCTGTTATTTTACTAAAATTGTCCGCAGGCCTGTTTAAAGTTTCTAAATACAAACACAGTTAACATTTCAAAAGATCAATAAACCCGATAATTTCATGAAATCAAAAAATAAATATAATTACATGAATACATTATGCAGTGTCAATTAGTGGACTATAGAATACAGCATACAGCAACATAAAAATGTGATAATAGTGATGATATGTTCATAGACAATAACAGCATTTGTTGTTTGATACCAGTTTTATTACTGTAGAATATGATTGACAAAACTTTAGTCTGACATTTTTGTATTTAGTACCCCCACTTCTGACTGAAGTATTGCCTTTAAGGGTTGAGGGATAAGAATTACAGCTACCATTTGTCCCTGCTTTATCGTAAGAGGCGACTGAATTGGTTCGAAATACCGGATCTATGCATGTCTTAGCTCAAGCAGGTGAGATGGTTTAAACCCCTGATGTTGCTTTTACTGCGTAGAGCCCGAGGTTAGCTTAAATCATCTTTCCTGTTTCGGAGCCATATAACCAAACAAATACAAAGTATTTAGCACACTTCTTTTGCATAAACGTTATACAAATATTTCAATGCATATTACAGTTAATCTATTTGGTAAAAGTCCGTTCTTGGTTAAGTGAAGAATCAAGTGCGAAACATTTTACCATTCTCTGTGTGTAAATACAATTTATCACGCCTATAAATATGGCCTTAATTGACAAGCTAATCAATGAATAGCTCACCAAGTAATGTGAAACCACAATTAATAAGAGTTCTAAGAACAGTAATGTAGAATACATTCTGTCAACAGTAATTAAACAAGATTAATGACTCAGATATTACAACAACTGCATTTCCTAGGTCGGTATTTAAATGTTGCCATTATCACTGTGTGACGTCCAGGAAATATTGAAAAAATAAAAAATATACAATTGCCAAAAGAAAAATCTGAATATATATATATATATATATATATATATATATATATATATATATATATATATATATATATATATATATATATATATATATATATATATATATATATTAAGATAATATATGATTTGAGTAAAGCATATTCGTAGGAAAAAATAGGATCGCAACTTTAGCATCAAATTTTTGTTTTTGAAAATTAGGTGAGTTTTACTAGAAACATTTTGACATATAAAAGTAGCTGTAGGTCCTGACAGGAAGATAAAGCTGGATTTTTAATGCAATGTACATATGTATGTTTGCGTCACCAGCTATTTAAATTACAATAAGCAAATTCGTTGAATTTATATCCCCCGCCGGGTACTGGTAATTACTTACACAACAACTGGAGACATAATGCTTTAATTATATATTTATCATGGCATGCAAATTTTCTTTTCGTATTGATGGTTCCCATATGGTCTTGTTGAAATCAATCCAACAGCAAAGAAATAGCAATATTGCTATATATGCATACTGCATAACTTATCACGAGCCAAAAATCTGACCGGAACATGGCGACGATATGCGCATCTTCTCTTGGTATTGATTGTTCCAATAAAGTTTCATTGAATTCCAGCCAATAATTGCAGAGAAATAGCAAGGAAACTATTATTGCTCTATATGCATACTGCATAAGTAATCAATTGCTATAACTGTGTTGAAGGGTCTGACCCGAACAATATGACTATATGCGCATCTCCTATTGGTATTCATTGTTTCCATAACGTCTTCTCGAAATCCAGCCAGCCGTTGCAGAGAAATAGAACTGAAACGAGTCTTGCTACATATGCATACTGCACAACTTATCAAGGGCCATAACTCTGTCTTGAAGGGTCAGACTGGATATGCGCATCTCCCCTTGTTATTGATGCTTCCCATAAAGTTATGTTGAATTCCAGCCAGTAGTTGCAGAAAAATAGCGCGGAAACGATTATTGCTCTATATGCATATTACATAACTAATATAGGGGCATGACTCTGTCTTGAAGAGTTTGACCAAAGAAGGCGACGATATGCGCATCTTCTATTGAAATTGATTGTTCTTTTTTAGTTACGTTGAATTCCAGACAAATAGATCGGAAATATGCATACTACATAACTCATCAAGGGCTTGTTTCCATAAAGTTTTCTCGAAATCCAGCCAACAGTTGTAGAGAAATAGACATGAAACGAGTGTTCCTTTATCTTATAAAGGGGCGTAACTCTGTCTTGAAGAGTCTGACCAAAAAGGCGACGATATGCGCATCTCCATTTGGTTTTGATGGTTCCCATTAAGTTTCGTTTAATTCCATCCAGTAGTTGCAGAGAAATACATCGGAAACTATTACTACTCTATATGCATACTGCATAACTGATTTAAAGGGACATAACTCTGTCTTGAAGGATCTGACTGGATCAAGGCGACGATATGCGCATCTCCTTTTGATATTGATGGTTCCCATAAAGTATCATTGACTTTCAGCCGGTAGTTGCAGAGAAATAGCACGGAAACGAATATTGCTCTATATGCATAGTGCATAACTAACAGGGGTCATAACTCTGTGTTGAAGGGTCTTGAACACATCTGCGGATGTTTCTAAATTCAAAATTTTACTTTTTCACGTTTAAATGTTGAATTCTGCTTAAGCCGGTGCTAGGGGGCGTGGACGGTAATTTGCACATTCCAGTACCGTCCATGAACAGACTCAATCAAACCGAGCCTGCAACATTTTCAATTTTGCCGTATTGGGCTTTCTTTAGGGATTCTGTATTTATCTATTGTATTACTCTGTTAGAATGCAGATAAAGGGACACTTATACGAGTAGAGCTACATTTGTCTGAAAGAAGAGGTATTTGATGACATCTTATATAACGAGATATTGTTTAAGAACCAATCCACGTTCACGTATGTCAAACAAATTATCTCATGCTCCTTCATTTACTTTCTATACAAGGAATATACATTAACACTGAGGTTAGTTATTGAAATTTTATTAAGCTTTTCTGTTTTATTTCTTTATTGAAGTTAATTCTATTTAAGGACAACTAAGTTAGCATGAAGATCC
Source organism: Ruditapes philippinarum (assembly GCF_026571515.1). Taxonomy (NCBI): domain Eukaryota; kingdom Metazoa; phylum Mollusca; class Bivalvia; order Venerida; family Veneridae; genus Ruditapes; species Ruditapes philippinarum. Next base: position 169,816 of record NW_026859600.1, on the reverse strand, counting down.
AAGTGGTTACTTGTAAAACAAGAACATAGTTATAACTGTTTGTTATGAGAAAATCAAAAGAATTCAATGAGTATTTACAAAGAGCTTTTATTGAACAATATGATCATCTCCTATAAATACAATAGTGATATCCAGCCATGATGCCGATGGACAAGTATTATTTATGGTGGTAGAAATTGCGTGTTTTTTCAAATTTAATTAATAACTATCTTAACCTATTTCAGGCAAATCCTTGATTTACAATCTCATCAGATAACGTGAAAATGTTTGTTGTACAGGGAAATCAATATATTAACGTACATGTATGTAATTAATAAGATATCTGATTATCTAAAAGAAAATCATTTAAGGAGCTCATTTATGAAAGATTTGAATAAAGCAAGGAACTTCGCAGTAATAAGTTCAAATAATGATTATAATCGTAAATCACTGATATGTCTATTTTAGTACAGTATAACAGTACTTTTAATAAAAGACTTCTTATCTAACAAACATATATATATCAAAATATAGCATTCATTTAATTATGTAGCGAATATATAGTTATAAATTGGTAATAAAAGGTAATCTCTATTTAGTCTTACGGAACTAAATACAGACAGTGATATATTATTTAATGTTAATTCGCTAACATTGTATTAACAATCAATTTACTTTATTAAAATTAGATGACGAAAATGTCTCATCGCTACAATCACCATATATGGTGGTTACATCTAATACATTGTATTACTATTTGAATAAAGATAACACTGGAGGACTATAATAATTATGCCGAATGATTATGTGATGTAACTATAATGAAATTCATTTCTCTGATAAAATAAAAGTGATTTTATATCAATTAAATTATAATCATATTTATCATTGCTTTGATAAATATAAGAAATCGTTTAATGGGCTGTCTTGTTCTTGTATGGACACGATGATATATTGAGTACATAACAATAAAATTGAATGTTCTTGATACCTTTTTGCACATCTTACATTTTTGTCTGAAAGTATGTCCGTACTTAAATAACAACAGTTGAACTGATGACTTTATTGTACAATATCAAAGCTACTTAATTGAAGTTAAAGCACATACTATATTGTAAATTTCTATAATAGACGTAATGCCCAATTACTTTGCTTAATGACAGTTTAAGTGTGGAGATATGCAATTAAACGATCAGTGCTGACACAATAACATTAATTGAACAATTTCCTTTTTTCTCCAGTAAGATAAAATCATCAAAGAACTTTTACACAACGTACCTTTATCCTGTGTCTGAATGAAATAAAATACTACTGAGACAAAATATGCAAATTTTAAAGACCAGTTCAGTAATTGATAACGTCCATCCCTCTCATTGTAACTTAATATTCTATCACTAAACATACCGATTGTCCACATATTGTATATACAAAACATAATTTAATCAGTGTGACAATATTACTGTCTCTCCCATTAAATCACGTGGTTAAAATTGTACAACATGTATATTACAGCCTGACACTTTATTACAACTCTTTAAACTGTCAAGAGTTTGTATTAAGATTTCCATTGCAATTTTATACTTTCCTGTCTCGTGTTTGCCATTTTTTAGGTATTTTTCTTTCATATCTGAAGATGGCTTTCCTATAATGAACCAAAGATCCCTGTATTGTCATATAATTAAATCGCACAATTGTACTTGTTGATAAGGACAAGTGTACTTTAACCCTTGAATATATAACATAAAAGTTATAGTAATGCTTCGCTCAAGAAAATGATAATTATTGTCTGATCACTCTGCACACAATGTTATAAATGATGTTAAACATGAAATGGAAAGGCCATGGATTAAAGTCTTGTAAAATATGAATTTGATGTCTTATAGATTGCTCGTCAAAAATAGTCGTATATTAATTCTTTGTTTTTCTTTACAAATTCATAAAATTTACATTGAGTTATTCTCTTTATGTGGTTATAAAAAATAACTGCGTGTGACAAACAAGTTTATCAACTTGACTGAAAAGCTATATGTATAAATGAATTTTCTTCAAATGGTTATCACCCTTAAATCATTGCTTAACCTTAGGCAAAACAGCTCTTATAACGTCGAGACGGACCGTAAATGTACTTTTTGTCCTGATCCTTTTAAAATAGTGCATGTAAATGTCACTAAAGTAGGACGGCGTACGTTCAATTTAATATTGCTATAAACTGTAATTAAAATACAAACACCAATGCAAAATGTATAAAATAACCAAAGTATACATGTATGTTTAATTAAAGGAAAAAAAAGACCATGCAAACGATAGTAAATAGCTAGACTGAGTGTAAATGCCAGGCTGATGCAAGCTAGCTTCAAATAAGGGAGAGTCATCCTTGTATACAGATACTCACCGTAATTACTGGCATTAGCATATAGATATCAGCTGTAGACAACTAACAGATACTGTGGTAATAAAGTCGCAGGCAGTAATATAGTACAATTATTATCACGTGATTCAGTGGATGGGACGGTGATATAGTCACAGTAATAAGATTATACTTAATATATACAGTCAATGACCTTAAGTGAGTCATCAAAATGGCTGCCAACAAGGTGCTAAACCGCTGCTTTAGCAATAATGATAATTATATTTAAGGTTGACTCTCTTACTTTACTGAAACTTTTTGCTTTCAACACTTTTTCTATCTTTGGGGTTAAACATACACGTAGTTCTGCTTGTTTACAAACAAATGTCGTCTGCAGCAAAAATGCCTGTCAAAATGAAAGAAATAACGAGTGAGCAGAACGAAATTGTTTTAACTTTGGCAAATGATGGCATTTCACAAAGAAAAATTGCAGAAACTTTGGGAAGTCAGTCAGTAGGGTTTTGAAAAGGTTCAATAAGAGGGAAAGCATTGTCTTTGAAAATGTTTCTAGTAGTGGAAGACCATTGAAAGTTTGAAAAAGGGGAGACAGACAAATTGTAAGGGTGGCTAGGACTAATAGAAGAGCTCCATTGTCAGAGTTGACTTGTATTGTGAATCAGTCATTGCCACAAAATATATCTTCAAGAACAGATAGGCGCAGATTGAGGTTTCATAAGTATATCAGACGTAAAGAGAATTTCGCGGTGTAAACAAAACTTACATTGGACTTTGAATGATTATTGGAAATCAGTGATCTTAACCTGATAAAATCCAAGTTAAGATAAATAGTAACAAAAAGATTAGTGTTTGGAGGAAGTCTGATGAAATTTGACGCCCTGAATGTCTTGGCGCGCCTAAAACCGGTTTAACCCCCCCCCAGTGGTTTAACTACCACTGACCGTTCCAAGGCGGTACCCCTCTGTGTTCCTTCACGTGTTTTTCATGTCTGTGTTGTTACTTGAATGTTTACATGTTTTGTGGTGTCTGCCTTGTTGGATTGTCGTTTACGGTAGGTATTTTCTCACACCCAATCCCATTTTTAACCCCCTCCCCTTTTTACCCTTACAGCCCTTATCCCTTTAATTCCCATATGGGCCCGTTTTTGTTTATATTATTTTACACATTACATGTTCCTCTCCTTTAACCGCCCTTATGTCCACTCCAGGGTTTGGTTCGGTGCCTTCTGGGTACCCTACTTGGGTGTGTCGGGGGCTGCGTCCTGTGAAAGTTGCCTTTGCCTTGTTGATATTTATTCTTGTCTTTTTGGGCAGCGTGGAGGCAGTTCAGTGTGGGTTGTCTAACATATAAAGGAGTTGGAACACTGGAACCAGTTTTCGAGAATATTGACTCAGAAAAGTATATAGAATGTCTAGATCAGAATTTGTGGCCTGTAATCGCTAGGTATTTTCAAGAAGGTGGATATATATTCCAAGAAGACAATGCCCCATTACACACTTCAAGGAAAACAACCCTGTGGAAAAATTATAACAACATCAGATGTATGTCTTGGTCATCACAGAGTCCTGATATTAACATAATTGAAAATTTCTGGAGAACATTTAAAATCAAGCTTGAAAATAAGAAACATTTGATTAATACTCAACAAAATCTGATAGACAATGTTAAGAAAATTTGCTATGACCCCCCCACCCCAGTTCACTATATTCAAAGTCTGTATCGTAATGATATAATAATTTATCATTATAAAGAAATAGACATGTTACTGAAGTGACAGTAGACTGGGAATCCTTAAAAAAAACGCGCGAAACGACAAAACTGAAAAATGTTGCAGGCTAGGTTTGATTGAGTCTGTTTGTGGGCGGTACTTGAAAGTGCAAGTTATCATTATCGCTCCTCCAGCACCGGCTGAAACAGAATTCAACATTTAAACATGAAAATTGTTAAATTTTGAAATACGCATATGTGTTCATGCGGCGGTTATCATGGAATCTTGACTGTGGCACGTTCGTACCATTCCATAAATGAAAAGCGGCGTATGGTTCCCAAATAAAAGACGGTGTCTGTGTCCTAAGCAAGAAAACAAAACTTAATAATATGGCACTTTGAAAAGGGATCATTGGTTATGAGGCCTGAAGATCACCTATATTGGTAAAAACATGAAAATGCCACAAGTACGGCTGGATTAAACCACTTTATGTATGGTGCTGTTATTTTACTAAAATTGTCCGCAGGCCTGTTTAAAGTTTCTAAAAACAAACACAGTTAACATTTTAAAAGATCAATATACCCGATAATTTCATGAAATCAAAAAATAAATATAATTACATGAAGACATTATGCAGTGTCAATTAGTGGACTGAAGAATACAGCATAAAGCAACATGAAAATGTGATAATAGTGATGATATGTTCATATACTATAACATCATTTTTATTACTGTAGAATATGATTGACAAAACTTTATTATGACATTTTTGTATTCAGTACCCCTACTTGTGACTGAGGTATTGCCTATAAGGGTTGAGGGATAAGAATTGCAGCTACCGTTTGTCCCTGCTTTATCGTAACAGGCGACTGAATGGGTTCGAAATATTGGAGTCTATGCATCTCTTAGCTCAAGCAGGTGAGATGGTTTTGACCCCTGATGTTGCTTTTACTTCGTAACGACGACGTAAGCTTCTTTCCTGTTTGGGTGCAATATGACCTAAATTTTATTGATGCACCGTGAAACAAACTAAACAAAAACAAAGTATTAAGCGCAGTTATTTTGCATAAAACGATGTACAATTATTTAAATGCATATTACAGTTAATCTAGTTTGTAAAAGTTCGTTCTTGGTTAAGTGAAGAATCAAGTGCGAAACATTTTACTATTCTCTGTGTGTAAATACAATCTATCACGCCTGTAAATATTACCTTACTTGACAAGCTAATCAATGAATAGCTCACCAAATAATGTGAAACCACAATTAATAAGAGTTCTTAGAACAGTAAATGTAGAATACATTCTGTCAACAGTAATTAAACAAGATTAATGACTCTGAGCAGCACCTGTATTTCCTAGGTCGGTATTTAAATGTTGCCATTAACACTGTGTGACGTCAAGGCTAACATTGTAAACACTGAATAGGACTAGGTTGTCCAGTTTTTGATTGGAAATATAAATAGGAAGGGAAAGCTAAATGTCGCATTATTTCATTACATTTTCAAAAATATATAAAGGCTATATCCCGGAAATGTTGAAATATAAAATATCCAACTGCGCATTTTACTTTAAACAGCACAATATATATACAGTATAGTTCTTTTTTAATTCTAAATATAAGTTAAGATAATAGACGATATGATAAAAACATATTTCTGGAAAAAATACGGCCGCAACTTTGGTAACCAATCTTTTGTTCGTTAAAAAGAGATAAGTTTTACTACAAACATTTTGACATATAAAAGTAGCTGCTGGTCCTGAGGGGAATATAAAGCTGGGTACTTTGATGTCATGTTTGTTTGCGTAACCAGCTATTTAAATCACAGAAAGAAATTATCTGTTTTGCTTTGTCAAAATAGGCTTTTTATAATTATTTGGTTTCTCTAGGCTCATATCACTTTTGTATTTTTAGCTATATATACTTTATTGTAGTCAAAAAACATTTGTTTTGAGTGCGTTATGTTGTACAAAGCAAAGTGAAATTTGTCGAAGTCGCTGCCAATTTGTGAGAGAGAGAATAATATTGTCACACTGATTTAATTATGTTTTATATATACAATATGTGGACAATCGGTCTGTCTAGTGATATAATAATTAGTTACAATGTGACAGGAATGGACGTTATCAATTACTGAACTGGTATTTAAAATTCGCATATTTTGTCTCAGTAGTATTTTATTTCTTCAGACACAAGAAAAGTGTATCTGCTATAACTGTTTTATGGTCTTCCCTTTATAACAAATAAAGTATCACTGCAATATTACCGTGTGTTTATATTGTATATTTGCAAGTACGAAAGAGTATTTGATCTAGAAAAGAATTTAAATAATGTAATACCTTCAAAATAACCTTTTTTATGTTTTTCAACGGCATGCTATAGTCTGAACATGCTCGGAATGAAATTAATATTTTAGCAAACATAATTTTTAACGTTTTTATATATTTCTCATCATTGTAAGTAAATGAATATATGTGGAAGCAACATAGCTCCAAGTTCCTGAATGGTTATGGGTTGCAGCTGACGAGCTGAAATTCTAACCTGCAGCTAATTCCACATGTGTTCTATTGGATTTAAGTCAGGTTATCGAACTTTCAAGTGCATGCGCTCAATAGACTGCCTCTCTATGTAGTCCTGGACCACCCTGGCCCTACTGGGACGAGCATTATCGTCCATTAGAATAAACTGATCTTTGACTTCTCTAGCAAACAACCTAACCTGGTTGCATGCTGGACCAGAAAATAATATAACAATACTGAAGTGAAGTACGGTTTGAACAGCTGTCACCTAGCACTTAGCAGCTGCTGTTATGAGTAAAACATCTGGAAAGGGGAGATCTCCCAGGAGCAGTGAAAACAAATTTTAAAAGTAAAAATTAAAAACTCGGTTTAATTGAGCCTGTTCATGAGAGATTATGGAGAATATATTTCACCTCATCTTACACTGTCTATATCAAGAAGGTTTTGAAATCAATAATTCATCCCTTCCTTTCTCCAACTTTATGTCCTCCCCCTTTTGTTAAGTTCCCTGCTGGGTACTTTATCAACTGTCAACATTATTAAGTCAACTATACTCATAGGAGATTTCACATGTACCATTGAAAAAATTAATCCCAGCAGACTTGACGTCCTAATTTTAAAGATTTACATATTTTGTATTTCATACAGTATGGCAATTAACTCTTGATTACTTCATGGACGGATTGTACATTACATTATAGGTAAACATAGGTAGTATCAAGAAGCTGCATCAAATATAACAATATCATAAGGTCCACATGGTTGGTAATTTGTACTGATCCAGTAGTACTCTGTACGTGCGATATGACATTTACTATAACGAACTTTTATTGCAAACAATTCACACTGTTTTGATAAAGGTCCTACATTTTACAATTCCTATGTGAACAGAAAATGTGCAAGGCTGACATACTTTTCAATGATAAAAAAACTGTAGATTGCACATTGCATTCGTATATTAAGCAAAGAGCAAAAAGTCCATAACATCTGTTTTTGTTAATGTAAAATGTAGTTACACGCAATTATATTTGAAACGATAGGAAGCAAGCTGTGCGTATTGTGAGTTGTGCACTTGCATTTCAACCTTATCTCATTTTGGCGAAATGTATGCAATGGCACATTGTACTATTGTTTGATACATACACCATTATGTGCAAGGGGCACCTTAAAATATATTTTTTGTTCCATTTTTCTTTTTCTAATATGTTGCTATTCACTCTGTTCTTGAATCTTGCACGTTTAAAACAGATTTTCTTGTTTTATTTCCATGTATATGTAATATACTAATAATCCTAGGTATAGTATATTTTATATACTAAGCCAGTTTTTTTCAAATATATCAGTTGTACAGAAAGAGTTTCAATGTCGCAACTGAATATCACAATACAATTCATATACACCTGTCAAAACTGATAGTTTATATATGGACAGAGACTTCCAACCTTATAAATAAGATTCGCCACTTTAATCAATTTAGTAAAAAATTAAGGATCGTGTGAGAGGATTATATTCTTTTGTCCAAGATAAATAACTACCTTGTAATTAATACATCTCTGTAGCCCACATTAGTAATTTAGCCTTTATGTTAGGAATATACATCGCACGAAATAATCAACCGGCGATACTATAAAAGTTTCTTTCAATATTTACCTTGATGTAGTTCTAAAATGTGTAAATAATGAATAATAATCTTGTGTATAATTAATAACTACTTTTGAACATCTTCATTTATTTTTAAGTTTATACACAACAAATGAGACAACATCGAGTTCAGGCTTACTTTCGTCTTGATTTGCGCACAAAAACACACACAACTGTTGCTATCCAACATTGCAAAATTATCAGGTTTGGGGAGTTTGTATTACTCTGTTAGAATGCAGGCAAAGGGACACTAATACAGCTACATTTGTCTCAAAGAAGAGTTATTTGAAAACATCTAATATAACGAGTTAAACAAATTATCTAAATGCTCTTTCTTGTTTGAATGGTTATGGTTAAGACGTGTTTTCTGTAACTCTCACAAAAAGTGATTTTTTTTAATTTTTGTTTTTTTTTATATTTCAAGTAAATCAAATTGATGGATTTTTATATCAAAAGGTAGAATATGTTTATCTACCTATAAATATGTATCACTGATTGATATTGAGTGCTCATTAGAGAAAAAACAACATTTTTCTTGAGAGCAATAGACTGTCACCTTTGCTGAATTTCGCTCACTATCTGAAATATTATGAATATTTCAACTATACGTTACTATACGTACATTGTGTATACCCTGAAGACATTGACAGTCACCCTTATGGAGAATGTACAAGAAGAAAAAACATACACCGAATTAAAACCGGTAATGCTAAATGACCAAACTGAGATTAAAGTACCTGTTTCCATCACCACGTGATCACAACTTAACAACAGATGTCTTTGACTTAGTGTATGCAAATGAATCTCAGAAAGAAGAAGAGCATTATGAATTTTCAAGCACACAACCTGTATGTAATCAAGCCTTCTTAACAAATTATTACACTTACCAAAAGAGTTGTATATAGATAAGATACTTGAATTGACCAAATCATCTGAAATCACACTTTCAACATATAGAGATGTCCTAGCAAAGCGTTCACTTAGCGATCTTTAAAACTGTCCTGTTGGAGATCTTATACGGAGAAAGCAACGAACACGTCATCAAGTGCATTAAAATATGCAAGAGATTGTTACTTACTACAAGAGTTTATAGGTAATGGAGATCCAAAAGCAATATATGTGCTGTTTGTATTGAGAAAACAAAAACAAGAGGAAATAGACTTAAGTTCATCATTCGCAGCAGAATGTGACTCCTCCTTTTCCCTCGGTAGCACTTCCAAATCTTCACAGTTAATGCTTGCAGATTTGCAAGTAGAACTTAGGCATTTACGGTGTGAGATATTCAATATCAAGACTGAAAATATCAAATTAACAAAAACTATAACTGCGTATGATGATCGAATCGGTTGTCTAGAGATGGAGCTCAACAAATGTAAAAAAGTACAAGCACGTGTAAATACAGATTTAATCCGTAAAGTACATAGTCTAGAAACCAAATTGTCATATGATGAAAAACATGAGTCCAAAAAGATTAACTCCAAAGCCAACCAAAGTACAATAATAAGAACTTCACCAAGTAGCAATAAGCAAACAGTAAAGTCATACTCAGCAGCTGTCAAAGAAAATATAAGCACGGTGACTCATACTGATAGCAGCCCAAATGAAAATATTAGTCGAAAAGAAGAGACAAATATAAATCTACATACAATCATTAATTCAAACAGTCAATGTGCCACTGCTAATAACAACATGGGAAGTATTGAAGCTCACAGTTCAAAATTACAAACAAATGAAAACATGAAAATTGAAACAATTATAAGAGAAAGATCAGAGCATAAATTCAACGGAACACAATATGCAAATGCAGCCGTCTATCACCCAAAATAAAATGTTCGAGAAAAATCGTGGAATGCATATGACAGCGAACCGAAATTCGAAAGCGTTGTTAAACGAAAAACATCAAGATATTATGTAGGTGGTATATGTAGTGACTCTAACAGAGCTGGATTAGTAGAATATCTAACTGAACGAGGGATAACACCAGTTAGTGTTAATTTGTTTCAAAGCAAACGCAAATGTCTCAGTGCTAAAGTTACTGTATATAAAGAAGATGGTTATATAATTGAAAATAAAAGCTTTTGGCTGAAAAAAATGTACTGCCGTCGGTGGTATGGAATAAATGAATGGGCAAATTATTACAATGAAAATGTTTAAATTTGCATTCTATATCATTTGTGTACTGCTGTTAACACCTTTAAATGAAATTGTTCAAGTACTGAACAATTAAATATAAACACGTTAACTTGGAATGTTAGTTTAAACATATTTTATTTCTCAGAATATATATACATGTTATAATTAACAATATACAGATGCAATTCAAATATTCTTAAAAAACAGGATTAGAATGAAAGACAACATGTCTTACGAAATTCTTCTCCTTGGAATGTTCGAGGCGCTATGTCCTCTTCTGCTAGTTTAAGCAAATTGTTAGACATTTTTGATGTTGATATAGCCTTTATATCTAAACATAAATTAAAACCAATTCCAATTCCAATTTCAAATTTTATTGCCTGAAACATTATACAATGTTCATAGCATATAAACAACATAAACATATATACATGTTCAATGGATAAGGCATGAGGTAAACAATTAACAAGAGCTTAACAAACAGACAAAGAGAAGAAGTTCAATACAATATTATCAAAATATGATGCCTTAAACAATGCCAATTTTATTTGCAGAAAAAATGAATTTTGCTAAGTTATATAAAGTATTTTTTGATGATGAACACATGATATTTTAAAATTTGTTTAAAGAAGGCCAGTGACAATAATAACTTTTAAAAAAATTACTTCTAATGGTTCTATATTTTGGACAAACTAGTAAAAAGTGGTATTCTGTTTCAATAGATTGCATGTAACAAGACTTACAAAGACGCTCATTTTGGGGTATGTTAGTGTATCTTCCCGTTTCTATGGCTAATTGGTGTGCTGAGACTCTGAATTTAGCTAAAGCTGTTTTTAAGTAATTTTCTTTAATAGTATCTAGATATTTTTCTCTTTTGAATTCATGTTTAAAAATTGCATATGTTTTTAATTTGCTCGATTTGTTTATTTCAGAATACCATTTTTGGTAATAGTTATCAAATATTCTTTGTTTTATCAATTGGAGTGTTGTATTATCAAGTTTTTGTGACAGCCAAACGTATCCAAAACCATGTTCATTCAAAATTTGTTTTATTTGAGATACCCAATTTCTGTTTTTATAAGTTAAATTATTTTGATCATCTAGTTTCAAATTATTATATACTTTCTTTACGATACTATCATTGTCTAGAGTTATTAGCTTGTTCCAATACTTAATCATATTATATTTTCGCATAACAAACATTTGAACCCGACCAAGTTCTCCATAGAGGGCTGCTAAATTTGTTGACTTCTTTACTCCTAATATATTCCTTAAAAATCTGGTGTGTACAAGTTCAAAGTCTGATGCTGGATGCAACCCCCAAACCTCAGAGCAGTAATTTAAGATAGATCCCACTAATATATCGAAAAGTTTAATTTTTTGCGATGTTGGTATTACTGTTCTGTCAAATATTTGGAAAAGCTTATGTAATGAAAATGATTCGACGTCATTGACCATAAGTTGAAGGTTTTCTTTAGATTTACTAAAAAGAACCATATCGTCTGCATACATTAATAGAAAGAGATTCATATCATCAAGGGATATAGTTCCCGACATATCACTATTTATATTATTTATCAAATCGTTTACAAAAAACATGGCCAGCAAAGGTGAACTGGGGTCTCCCTGCTTTACTCCAGACGTATAATCAAAAAAGGGGGACAATTCCGAGTTAAACCGAACACAAGACTTAACAGAGTTGTACATGGCACGCAGTGCTGAGACAAACTTGGCACTCACATTTTCATTTAACAGTTTATGCCAGAGGTATTTGTGTTCAATTTTATCAAAAAATTGCTTGTAATCAATGAATACGCAATAAAGTTTTTCTTTTGCATTCAGTGTTTTTGCTATAATTGAGTTTAAGATAAAAATACAATCCGATATCGATTTTCCTTTTTGAAATCCAAATTGTGTTGGTGTGAGTTTATTATGTAAAGTAGCCCAGTTTGTAAGTCTATTTAAAAGTATCTGAGAATATATTTTTGAAATTATGTTTATTAATGTTATTCCTCTGTAGTTTTTAGCATTATTCACATCTCCTTTCTTAAATACCGGGGTAATTATTCCTTCACCCCATAATGCTGGGTATACTTGATTGTTAAATATATAGTTATAAATAGATTTTAAAAACGGAAGTGTTATTTCAATCGAGCATTTAAAGATTTCGGCCGAAAGTTGATCTATACCGGGACTTTTATTGTTATTTTGTGACATAACAGATTTCCGTATTTCCTCCTCGGTAATTTCTCTATTGAGCATTTCGTCATTGGAAGTAATATTTTCGTCGGGAATATTAAAAACATCATTAGAGTAATTTTCATTTTGACCGTACATGTTTTTAAAATGAGTATATAAGTCATCAATTGTGAGTGTTTCTGCTTTGTTGCTGTCTTTTTTGTACTTAGATTTAAGTATTTTCCAGAACTTACGTGGATTTGAGGAGGCTAATTTATTTAAACGATCACCCTCTTTTAGTTTATATTTAAACTTAGCTTTCTTTTTAAACCTATTATATCGTGTCCTGGCTTTAACAAACCTTTGTTTATTTTCATCCGTTTTATTCCTATTATACATGTTCTTAAGAGATTTAAATTTGATCTTTTCTTGTTTACATTTGCTATCAAACCATAAGTGATTTTCGTATTTAATTTTGTATTTTTTGTTATTTATCTTACCGAATACAGTTTCAGCTGCTGAATGAAGTAAATTTGTGAATTGTGTGGCAGATTCATTGACGTCACCAGAATTAACTTGTGTTATCAATTTATTAATTGACTCATTTTCATTTCTTAAAAGACAATTGAAAGAGTTTACCTTATTTGTGTCAAAAACTATTGTTTTTATATTATTTTGAGTGTTTTCTGATTTCGTACCGTCATACTCTAATGTAACACTGAATTTAGACTTTAATTCAAAAGACATACACGCATGATCGGAGAATTCATTGAAATCATTTAAAGAAAAATTGTCTATATATTTGAAAGTATCATATTTAAGTAGAAGATAGTCTAAAACACTGGCACCCCTATCGTTACAAAAAGTAAAATCACCTGAAGTATCATTTCCTAATCGGCCATTTGCAATTAAAAAACCGGTCGATTGACATAATTGTAACAGATTTCTCCCATAAGAATCAATGACCTTATCTTTACTACATCTGCGTGAGATACTATCACATTTATAAATGAAAGGTTGATTGTCATCTAAGTATTTATCAAAAACAATAAAATCGTAATCATCAGAAGTTCTACTATTCATGTCACCAGTAATGAGAACATGACCTAAGTTTTCATAATGAACAATATTTGATTCTAAACAATCAAAAAAGTCAAAAGTATTATTTTCTAATACAAACGAATTATTACTTGTGGGTCTCTTGTAAACATGGCATAGATAAATATCAGTATCTTGTGAAAAAAGAGTTCTATCTAATTTTATCCAAAATAGTCCATTGATGTTTTTTTTCAATTATACTTATTTTATCTTTAAGATATGTTTTATAATATAGAGAAATACCTCCCGAAAAACGTCCAGTCTTTTTGTGTTTCGATTTAACTCCATATAAATGATTACTTTCAAAACTATCAATGTTAAGATTTGTTCTATTTTCACTAGAAATCCACGTCTCGCTTAAAAAATAATGTCAAAACACTTGATATAGTCAATAAAGTCATGATCCCCTAACTTCCGTTTTAATCCGTTGATATTCCATGCTCCTACGCTAAGGGATAGCTCTTGACCCCCCTAATTGGAGTCCATGTGCTCATGGGGCGCTGAAGTGTACTGTCGTCCATTGATAAAAAGCTCCTTACCGATAAATTTAACGTTTTTCCCGGCATTTTTTGCCTGTCGCATTACGTTATACAAGGATTTGCGTGCATCTCGAACCTCTTTAGGGAGTTGAGCCCCTATGCCAATGTTAGCTTCCTTCAGGGAAGTATTCTTCTCAAATGATGTTTTACGCACTAGCTCACGTTGTCTGTTATAGTGAAACGTTACTATTATAGGGCGAGGTTCCCGGGACGCGTTTCGACGAAAAGGGCGGTATGCATTATCGATAAAGAGGTCCTTCGTGATTTCCAGATGTTTATGGATAATGTCTTGAACGATCTTTTGGCAGTCTTCGGGTCTATCAGCCGGCACTTCCGGTATACCATAGAACACAAGGTTGTCCTTCATTGATTTCATTTTAAGATCAAGTAACTTTTTCTCAGTGTTTGCTTTGTTGTCGGCCATTGTTTTGAGTTTTTCTTCAAAGGATGAACAAGACTGTTTAAGTGTTCAAGACTGCATAAATTAAAACCTCACCGTAAAGACTTTTTCAATAGCATTCATACAGACTATTTATCTGTTAGTAGATTTGATAACTCTACTATGAAAAGTACTAAATTGGGGAAAGGAGGCGTCTCTATTTTATATAGAAAACAGCTATCCTTTAATATTAAAAAAATAGAGCATAGTTTTAGTGATCGCATTGTTGGTATTGAAATATGTCACTCAAATGAAATATCCTCATTCTTATTTTCTGTATAATTACCATCTGTAAATTATGATTTTGATGAATTCAAAGACTGTATTGACATTTTGGAGACTATTTCAGAAAAATATTCCAAAGAAGGAAATGTTATGTTTTTTGGAGATTTCAATGTTGATGTATTTATTGACAAGCCTGACAAAAGAGATAAATATTTCAAGCAGTTTCTAAACAGAAACAACATGTCTTATGCAAAGACTGCAGGTTGTAATCATACGTTTAGACCTACCTCAAAGACACTTGATTACGTTGTATTCAATCAGTATAATGACAATATGATAGCAAAGTGTGAAGTAATAGACAATGATCTTTGTCATGTTTCAGATCATAATCCTATACACGCTATATTAAACATCCAATTTTCTAAGTATAGCTTTCAAGAAAGTTCTTATCCGAATACAAACTGGTCCAAATGTTCGGAAAACGAAAAGCGGGAATTCGAAAATATAACAAATATTGATGCCAATGACTACCTTGAAAACGCCGTGAGAAGTAACCCTGTAAATTTGATAGACAATAATTAGGTACCTTTATCTTGTTAATCTATTACTTTGTGCAGCTGATAAAACACTTCCAAAATTTAAATTTAACAAACACTCAAAGCCATATATTGGACTAAGGAAGTTAAGTTTGCGCATAGTGAACAGAGACGTTTTAGACGTATTTGGATATCTGAGGGCAACCACGTGGTAAATGCAGTGTTTCTTTTACAAACTATAAAAATGCTAAAAGGAAATTTAAACAAGATCAAGTAAAAGCTTTCTCAGACGTGAATCGTCAATTTCATGAAAATCTCGAAGAACATGCTGAGTGTGACTTTTTTGGCGCACTGTTAATCGAAGACGTAAAAAGAAACAAAACATAGTTCGAGGAATTATAACCGATGACAATAGCGTTCAACATAACCCTATCCTTTAAAAACACTATCAACACATATTTCTTCCCACAGAAAGTATTCATTTGATGAGGATTGTAAAGATAAAGTGGATGCTGAAATGAGAGAATTCATTAATTCGAATAGTTTCTCTGAATTTGACAGTATATTTTGGAATTCTGTGCAAGAGAATGAACTTCAAACTGCGATAGATTCTTTGAAAATCAATAAAAGTGGAGGTCACGATAAAATTGTATATGAACATATAAAATATGCAGGGAGTGGTGTATGCAAGCTATTATTGGAGTTCTTTAACCTAATGATAAAGCACGAATACATACCGAGCGATCTTAAAAAAGGTATAATCATTCCTGTATTGAAAGAAGGAAAGTGCTCAAAGAAAGTTACGAGTTATAGACCAGTGTCACTTTTACCAGTTATTTATAAACTGTTTGAAAAAGTTAAAATGAACAGAATACAAAAATGGTTATGTGAGACACAAATGCAATTTCCGAATAAATTACAAAATGGCTATCAAAAGTATCTTGGTTCATTAACAACTTCATTCGTCCTGAGAGAAACCGTGTCATATTATTGCGAAAATGGTTCAGAACCATATGTTGGTCTTTTAGACACCTCGTCAGCCTTTGACACAGTCTGGCACAATGGACTATTTTACAAACTCAAACAAATCGGCATACCATCAAAAACTCTACGAATAATAATGAAATGCTACAGCGGAATGACGAGTATGATATATGTGAATGGAACTGTCACAGATGTGTTTTTACTACACCAAGGAACAAGACTGGGAGGAGTGTTGTCAAGTTTTTACTACTTAATCTACATTAATGATCTTCTGAATGAACTAGAAAACAATAAAATAGGTTGTTTTGTGGGAAAATTAAACTGCTCCGCGCCTACAATGGCAGACGATATTACTCTTATTTGCCCAGATGCAAATTCTCTACAGTCATCTCTTAATATTGCATATTCATACTCATGTAAATGGAGGTTCCTTTTTAATCGAGAAAAAAGCAAACTTTTGATATGCAGCTTAAAAAGAAACCCACATATACCCCCGATGATTCGGATAGCATCAACGAATCTACAACGTGTATATAGTGCTCGCCACGTCGGTATTGATGTTGTGCCATCACTAAAATGTACTAATTCAATCGAAACTAGGTGCTCAAAAGGCCGAGGTTCCTTATTTTCAATATTAAGAAATGAAGACTCTGAAATAACTCCAATGATTCTAGCAAATATGACTGAAAAAAAAAGTTTTCCCTACGACTCTTTACGGCTGTGAACTATGGAATAGCATGACATTGAATGATTCAAATATCGTAGAAAAGTTTGTAAGATTCTGTGCCAAACGTATACAAAATTTCAGTCAAAGAACAAGAACGGACATCGCACTAAGTATGCTTGGTTGGTCATCAATGGAGTCAAATATTGACAAAAGAAAATTACTTTTTCTCGAAAAACTATGCACAACACCAACCTATCTAGTGGCAAGACAAATTTTCGATCTTAGGTTACAGCTGTTCATAAATGGAAATTTCACTATTCAGAAAGGATTCATACCAGATATATTTAGAATTCTAAGAAAATATAATTTAACAGATTACTTATACAACTATGCAAAAAGTGGTCGTTTTGCTTCTAAATGGATGTGGAAAATAATTGTTAAAAAAGCTGTTAAATCGTTTACAGTTTTTGAATGGAGAAAAAATATCTTTGAAGATGAAGACTTTATTCGTTTCAGAAGATTACATCTGGACCTTAAACCTGCTATAATTTACGAAATACCACGTAATGCTCAGGAGTTGACTTTGTGTATGTACATTGCAAAATTATGGGCAAGTGTGTCATACTTAAAAATCCAGATGTGTTTAAAATGTAACGTTCAAACAAGTGATATATTGACGCATATATGTTTAGAATGTCCATCTAACAACAACGAAAGTTCACACATTTTTGATCAACTCAATTCCATTGTAAATATGACTATTATACAAGACATACATAATCTTTCAAATCCTTTAAAACTTGACGCTATGATGGGATCTCTTGTTTTAAACACATGTGCAATAAACCCAAACGAGTATCACTCCTTTTTATTCCAGTCGTTTGCTTACATAAAACTTGTTGTAGGCAACAAGTTTACTGTCAGAGAAACTAACTGAAATATATTTCACAAATTGTGTTATATCAAACAATAAGCGTACTTAGATGTTAATCCATTTTTTAGTGTTTTTGTTTTCGTTTCGATAAAGCACTAATTTTAAATGGAATTCTAGACAATAAATTGACAATAAAAATATATATACGTATATATATATCTCACAGCATCTTTTGTTACAAATGTAAATATATATAATTATATTATGATGCATATAAATTTATGTGCTTAACCTATGTTTACACCATGACCTATATTTGCTATGTTGAATTATTGTATAACTTGTAATGATTGTGATTGTACATATTTATATATATATGTTTATTCTATTATGTTAAAATCTATGAAAATGGGAAATAAAGTGTAATAATATACAGAAAAAGTGAGGTAAGTTATTGAAATTTCATGAAGCTTTTCTTCTTTATTACTTTATTCTATTTAAGGACAACTAAGTTAGCATGAAAATTAAAGTGGATGTAACAAGAACATAGATATAAGTATACAAAAAGTATTTAAAGACGTAGCATACAAAGGGCTATTATTGAACAATATTATATCGTCCTATAAATACAACAGTGATATCCAGTTATGATGTTGAAGAAAAAGTACGAGTATTGTTCATGGTGATAGAAAATTGCGTTTTTTTTCAAATTTAATTAATTAATAACTGTTATAACATAAATCAAGTAATCTCTAATGATAACGTGAAAAACGTCATTGTACTGGAAAGTCAATATATTAACGTATGTATGTAATAAAAAAATACCTGATCATGTAAAAGAATTTTATAAGGAACTCATCTATTAGATATTTGAATAACACAAGACAAAACTTCGCAGTAACAAGGTCAAATAGTAACTATAATCGTAAATCACTGATATATTTATTCAAGTGCGGTATAAAAGTACTTTTTAATAAACGACTTCATATCTAACAAACGTATATAAATCAAAATATAGCATACATTTTATCTAGTTCTATAGTGAAAGTATAGTTGTTAATTGGAAATAAAAGGTAATGTCTATATAGTATTAAGGAACTTAAATTATTTGCTTACATTATATTAACAATCAATTTAATGTTACCTTTAGTTTATTAAAATTAGATGACGAAAATTCCTCATCGCTACAATCACCATATTTAGCGGTTACATCTAATATTGCTTTTTGAATGGGGAAAAAGCACTGGAGGGCTGTAATAATTATGCCGAATGATAGTGGCTGTGATGACAATCATTTCTTTCTGATAAAATAAAAGTGATTTAATATAAATTAAACGACCATCATATTAATCATGGCTTTGAAATATATAAGAAATCGTTTAATGGGGAGTCATATTCTTGTATGGACACAATGATATATTGAGTACATAACATCAAAATTGAATGTTCTTGAGACCTTTTTGCACATCTAACATTTTTGCCTGAAAGAATGTCTGTACTTAAATAACAACTATTGAACTAATGATTCTATTGTACAATATCAAAGCTACTGAATTGAAGCTAAAGAGCAAAACTGTATAGTAAAATTTGTATAATAGACTTAATGCCCCATTATTTTGCTTAATGACAGTTTTGGTGTGGAGATTGCAATTTTAAAATGCAATTAGACGATCAGTGCTGACACAATAAAATTAATTGAACAATTTCCCTTTTTCTCCATTAAGATAAAATCATCAAAGATCTTTTATACTACGTACCTTTATCCTGTGTCTGAAGGAAATAAAATACTACTGAGACAAAATATGCAAATTTAAAAGACCAGTTCAGTAATTGATAACGTCCATCCCTCTCATTGTAACTAATTATTCTATCACTAGACAGACCGATTGTCCACATATTGTATACATAAAACATAATCTAATCAGTGTGACAATATTACCGTATCTCCCATTAAATCACGTGGTTAGAGTTGTACAAAATGTATATTACTGCCTGGGACTTTATTATCACTCTTTAAACTTTCAAGAATTTGTATTAATATTTCCATCGCAATTTTACACTTTTCTGTTGCGTGTTTGCCATTTGGTGGATTTTGTTATCATATCTGAAGATGGCTTTCCTATCATCTATGAACCAAAGATCCCTGTATCGTCATATAATTAAATCGCACGGTTGTACTTGCTGATATGGACAAGTGAAATTTTACCTTTGAATATATATCATGAAAAGTTAAAGCAATGCTTTGCTTAATACATGTATAACAAGAAAATGAAAAGTATTGTATAATGTTATAAATAACGTTTAACATGAATTGGAAAGGTCATGCATTATAGTCTTGCAAAATATGAATTTGATGTCTTATAGATTTCTCATCAATAATCGTCCTATATTAATTCTTTGTTTTTCTTTACACTTTCATAAACTTCACATTGAATTATTCTCTTTATGTGTTTATAGAAAATAACTGCGTGTGACAAATAAGTTTATCATTGATATAAAAGAATTTTCTTAAAACGGTTATCACCCTTTAACCATTGCTTAACCTTAGACAAATCAGCTCTTATAACGTCGAGACGGACCGTAAATTGCTTTGTGTTCTGATCCTTTTAAAAATAGTGCATGTAAATGTCACTAAAGTAGGACGGCGTTCGTTCAATTTAATACTGCTATAAACTGTAATTAAAACATAGACACCAATGCAAAATGTATAAAATAACAAAAGTATATGTTTGATTAAAAAGGAAAAAACAACTCTGCAAACGATAGTAAATAGACTGAGTGTAAATGCCAGGCTGGTGCAAGCTGGCACACGCATTCTTTTACTTTGGAACCATACGCCGCTTTTCATGGAATGACACTACTGTGTCACATTGAAGGTTCCGTGATAACCGCCGTATGAACACATCTGCGGATGTTTCTAAATTTCTCTATTTTTGTATTTAAATGTTGATATCTGCTTAAGCCAGTGCTAGGGGGCGGGGACGGTAACTCGCACTTTCCAGTACAGTTCATGAACAGACTCAATCAAACCGAGCCTGCAACATTTTACAATTTTGCCGTGTTGGGCTTTCTTTGGGGATTCTGTTTTTCTCTATTTCAATGAAACATGGGTAATAAGGCATGCAAAAGCATGGAGAGTCATCCTTATATACACACGATCTGCGTAGTAACTAGCATTAGCATATAGATATCAGCTGTAGACAACTAACAGATACTGTGGCAATAAATTCGTAGGCAGTAATATAATACAATTATTATCACATGATTCAGTGGATGGGATGGCGATATAGTCACAGTAATTATATTATACTTAATATATACTGTCAATGGCCATAAGTGAGTCATAAAAATGGCTGCCAACAACGTGCTATACCACTGCTTTAGCAATAATGATATTTTTAAGGTTGACTCTATTATTTGACTGAAACTTTTTGCTACAATACTTTCTTTTCAACACTTTTTCTATCTTTGGGGTAAAAATACACGTAGTTCTGCTTATTTACAAACAATTGTCGTCTGAAGCAAAAATGCCTGTCAAAAGGAAAGAATTAACGACTGAGCAGAACGAAATTGTTATAACTTTGGCAAATGATGGCATTTCACAAAGAAAAATGGCAGAGACATTGGGAATAAGTCAGTCAGTAGGGTTTTGAAAAGGTTCAATAACAGGGAAAGCATTAAAAATGTTTCTAGAAGTGGAAGACCATTGAAAGTTGGGAAAAGGGGAGACAGACAAATTGTAAGGGTGGCTAGGACTAATAGAAGAGCTCCATTGTAAAAGTTGACTTGTATTGTGAATCAGTCATTGCCACAAAATATATCTTCAAGAGCATTGAGGCGCAGATTGAGGTTTCATAAGTATATCAGACATAAAGTGAAGAAGACCCTTACCGTTAGTGCTATAAACAGGGAAAAAAACGAAAATTACATTGGAATTTGAATGATTATTGGAATGAATGATTTTTACCTGATAAAACCAAGGTTAAGATAAAGAGTTACAAAAAGATTAGTGTTTGGAGGAAGTCTGATGAAATTTGGCGGCCTGAATGTCTTGGGCAGCGTGAAGGCAGTTCAGTGTCTGTTATGTTTTGGTGTTGTCTAACATATTAAGGAGTTAGAACACTGGAATAAGTTGTCGGGAATATTGACCCAGAAAAGTATATAGAATGTCTAGATCAGAATTTGTGGCCTGTAATTGATAGGAATTTTCAAGAAGTTGGATATATATTCCAAGAAGACAATGCCCCAGTACAAACTTCAAGGAAAACAACCCAGTAAAAAAATTATAACAACATCAGATGTATGTTTTGGTCATCATAGAGTCCGGATATTAATATAATTGAAAATGTCTGGAGAACAATTAAAATCAATCTTGAAAATAAGAAACATTCGATAAAAACACAACAAAATCTGATAGACAATGTTAGGAAAATTTGCTAGGAGCTACAGTACAATACATGCAGAGTCTGTATTGTAATTATATAATAATTTATTATTATAAAGAATTAGACATGTTACTAAAGTGACATAGCCTGGAAATCCTTTAAAAAACGCCCAAAACGACAAAATTGAAAATGTTGCAAGCTAGGATTGATTCAGTCTGTTTGTGGGCGGTACTTGAAAGTGCAAGTTTTCATTATCGCCCCCAGCACAGGCTTAAGCAGAATTCAACATTTAAACATGAAAATTGTTAAAGTTTGATATATGTGTAAGTGTGTTCATGCGGCGGTTATCATGGAATCTTGACTGTGGCACGTTAGTACCATTCCATAAATGAAAAGTGGCGAATGGTTCCCAAATAAAAGACTGTGTCTGTGTCCTTAGCGAGAAAACAAAACCTAATAATATGGCACTTTTAAAAGGGATCATTGGTTATGAAGCCTGAAGATCACCTAGATTGGTAAAAACATGAAAATGAAAAAGTACGACTGGCATGAACCACTTTATGTACGGTGCTGTTATTTAACTTAAATTGTCCGCAGGCCTGTCTACAGTTTCTAAAAACAAACACAGTTAACATTTCAAAAGATCAATATACCCGATAATTTCATAAAATAAAAAAATAAATATATATACATGAAGACATTATACAGTGTCAAATAGTGGACTATAGAATACAGCATACAGCAACATGAAAAATGTGATAATAGTGATGATATGTTCATAGACAATAACAGCAGTTGTTGTTTGATACCAGTTTTATTATTGTAGAATATGATTGACAAAACTTTATTCTGACATTTTTATATTTAGTACCCCCACTTGTGACTGAGGTATTTCCTTTAAGGGTTGAGGGATAAGAATTGCAGCTACCGTTTTCCCCTGCTTTATCGTAAGAGATGGTTGAGACCCCTGATGTTGCTTTTACTTCGTAACGCCGATGTAAGCTAAAATCAGCTTTCCTGTTTAGGCAATATGGCCTTAATTGTATTGATGCGCCGTAGACCCAAACAAAACAAAGTATTAAGCACACTTCTTTTGCATAAACGTTATACAATTATCTAAATGCATATACAGTTAATCTAGTTTGTAAAATTCCGTTCTTGGTTAAGTGAAGAATCAAGTGCGAAACATTTTACCATTCTCTGTGTGTAAATACAATTTATCACGCCTGTAAATATGGCCTTACTTGACAAGCTAATCAATGAATAGCTCACCAAGTAATGTGAAACCACAATTAATAAGAGTTCTAAGAACAGTAAATGTAGAATACATTCTGTCAACAATAATTAAACAAGATTAATGACTCTGGGCAGCACCTGCATTTCCTAGGTCGGTATTTAAATGTTGCCATTATCACTGCGTGACGTCAAGGCTAACATTGTAAACACTGATTAGGACTAGGTTGTCCAGTTTTTGATAGGAAATATAAATATGAAGAGAAAGCTAAATTTCCCATTATTTCATTACGTTTTCAAAAATATATAAAGGCTATATCCCGGAAATGTTGTAATATAAAATATCCAACTGCACATTTGACTTTAAACAGCACAATATATACAGTATAGTTTTTTTTAATTCTGAATATAAGTTAAGATAATAGACGATATGATAAATACATATTTCTAGAAAACATACGATCGCAACTTTGGTCACCAATCTTTTGTTCTTTAAAATGATATAAGTTTTACTACAAACATTTTGACATATAAAAGTAGCTGCTGGTGCTGAGGGGAATATAAAGCTGGGTACTACTTTCATGTCATGTTTGTTTGCGTGACCAGCTAGGGTTAGGGTTAGGAAATAATCTGTTTTGCTTTGTCAAAATAGGCTTTTTATATGTGGCTTCTCTAGGCTCATATCACTTTTGTATTTTAAGCTATATATACTTTATTGGAGTCAAATAAACCATTTGTTTTGAGTGCGTTATGCTGTACAAAGCAAAGTGAAATTTGTCGA
The DNA here is from genome assembly GCF_026571515.1 of Ruditapes philippinarum. Taxonomy (NCBI): domain Eukaryota; kingdom Metazoa; phylum Mollusca; class Bivalvia; order Venerida; family Veneridae; genus Ruditapes; species Ruditapes philippinarum. The sequence continues at coordinate 145,535 of NW_026859600.1, read as the reverse complement.
AGTCGCTGCCAATTTGTGAGTAGTTTAATTCAAGACACTTGAATAACATACAGTAAAAAAGATGATAATTATTATAAACTATGTGTTTTATGGAATGTATCATTGTGTGTTGTAATATGAAGAATAAAATCATTGCAGAAATATTCAATCTACGTTACGGCTGAAAATACCATTTAAATGTGGCTGCTTCAAAATTTATTTCCCATAAAAAGCATTGAATTAAAATGCAACATCCTGTGTTGTTTTTGAAGTTTGTGTCACAAATTTGCGCTGTTGGTTTTTAATCATCCAAAACATAACTATGTACATGTATTTTTTTAGATGAATGGCCTAATAAATTTTTTTTGCAGTTCAGAAAATACTTTCAGTACACCTTAAATCAGATTCAGAAATAGGCACTAGGGTTTCGCTGATTGTAGTAATCATTATTAACGACACTAAATAAAGCTAGGCCCATACCAACATCAATGTCCTTTAAACGTTTTGACGCCAACGAATTACCAATTTACATTATGGCTCCGAATTTTGGGGATTTGCCTTCGGAGCATGTGTAGATATACATGTATTACATCGACATTGATATGCCTGTAAACGTTCTATGTGCGTCTACCAAAACTCTTGCAATGCAGTCGTAGTGGGTGGTTGCGTGAGATTTCCTAAACGAATGTCAATATAGTGGTTGATAACAGCTATAGTTATGGAGAAGTGCTATATAATGGAATTTTTCTACGGTAACACCGAGTGTGTTAATTGGGTAACAAAAGTTAAATATTGATACAAAAACGGCTTGTCCACGAAATGTCTATTACAAAGACTACAAAGAACATGAAACTATTTATATATACTGACGATACGTAAATTTCGTCAGACAATGACACAATTTAAAACAGGTGTGCATGGCCTTGAAATAGAGAGCGAAGCTTTACTCCTATACCAAGAGAAGGTCGAAAATATAAATGTTGTCCGCAGTTCATAGAAGGCAAACTTCACTTTTTATTACATTGTGCAGAATGTAGAGACTTATGAATACTTACACACTGACTTAAAGGCCGACTTAGCCCCTGAAATACGCAAGTCCCTTCAAATTCGACTTCATTGTTGTTATATTTTTCTGGTCCTTCGGGGTCATTGATGCCTGCACTATTAAATGTTGAGAATTGAGTACCGCTCAAGCCGGTGCTAGGGTGCATGAGGGATGTCGCACTGATTCATTAACCCTCGTGTATAGACTCAATCAAACCGAGTCTGCAATTTTCATGTAATTTTGTTGTGATAAATTCTTCCGAGGGATCACTTTGTTTCCAGATTTGAATGAATTATTTTTATACATGTCTTACTATATATTATTTACCTGAAATTGGAAACTACATGTAATTATGTTGTGATTAATGCTTCCGAGGGATCACTTTGTTTCCAGATTTTTTTTACCGAAGTTCTACTGTACCATCATTTTTATTTCTCAAAAACTTTTTATCTTTGGTAGCTTGTTACAGTTTCCAAAAAAAAAACAAAAAAACAGTTTCTCATCGGCCATGAAGCTCAGTGATCTCGTTGCTCGTTGGCAATACGTATAATTATAGTGATTTAGTATTTTGAATGGAAGTCAAAATACTAGATCTACTTTGTTTACATTTTGCTACATTTACTACACATTACTGCACATTTAGTGCTACTTTCATCAGTTATTTAACATCTTATTTGCTCTTAATGATTACAACACTATTAAATGTATGTTAGATCTTTTTAAAGACTTAAAAAAGTAATTGACAGCTTAATATTAATGTAAAGAGAATATTTCGTAAACTTTGGAAAAGCAATATTGTTCAAATTTGTTTGTTTCTAGCAAATATCTTAAAAATGCTGAAGCTTGATAATAATAGTAATAATAATAATATTGATTTATTATTTTGATAGAAATGTCTACCGTGATTGATTCCCTGAATGTCCAACACCACCTTTAGTTTAATTTCTATATTAGGGAGCTATCAACTAAATTGGGATATCTGTACTTAATCATTTTTCATCTTTGAAATAATCCATAGAAAATTTATCTAGCATGTTAATTCTCAATTTTTTACATGATCAACACAATTTGATTTCAGTTTTAAAAGAAAGATGAAATTTTATTTTTCTATGTAGTGTTAATGAATAATAGAAAATAGGACAAATTTTACGCCTGGGCATATTTACAAATATGCACTCAAACATTCCAGAAATCTTGAAACAAATACTTTGATTCAGACACAACATATATAATGTGCTTGTTTTCAGTGTTTTATTGCTCTGCCGTTATAATCCAGACGAACTAGAACTGTTTGACGACTTTATTTTAATGAAGAATCATTTGATGTCACTAAAATTCCGCGAGTTGTTTTTCAACATCGCTACGAGCGTGTCTCAGAAACATAGTTTATTTTCTGTTTATACGTTTATGTTTACTTTTGAAACTTAAATCTTCGGTAAAAAAGTTTGTGATAAAAATTAAACAAGCTCTCATATATGAGAGACTTATGTTAATTGAGAAATGTGATTTCACACAATGAATAACGCGTAACCCATATCTAGTATTTTCTATATTCTAGGTAATTTTCCACTAATTAATTAATTTTTCGAATCTAAATTAGGAGTATTTATCAACATAATCACATCAACTTAATATCTTTATCATTTTATTGGCTTAGCTGATTATTAATATATAATAAACGTCGACTCTGATACGGTGTAACCAATGGTTCAAAATTAATGAAAAAAATAGATTACTTTTTTCATTATTATTAGATGATTTTTTTTTCGTTTGCTGCAATTTGTTGACAAAACAAAACGACAAGAAGTTGTTACGAGTTGTTCCATTGGTAACATAATTTTTTTCATAAAGGGAACAAATGTTTACTTTTTGAGTAATCAATATCATCTTCACATAAATAAAAAAAATATGACAACTTAACCAAAATTGAATACTTTGACCTTGACAGTTAACGTCATTTAAAGCTCAAGGTTCAAGGTCACTTCAACCTTTTAGAATGTCTTGTTCATAAGGTTGTTTTGTATGAAAAAGATGCATTGATTAATGACAAAGATATAGCCAATTATAGTAATAATCAGTGAAAAATAAATAATTTAACTTAAAGGTTAAGGTCATACATGCTTCAATGTCAATTTGAGGTTGATATACATGAAGGTTCTGACCTAAAAGATGTTGTGTCTTAATTTGAAGTTAATCTATTTATAAATAATAAAGTTGTAGCCAGTTACAGATAAAGCAAAACAAGATAATTTCATTAATTTGACCTCAACCGTCAAAGGTCAAAGTCACATCTAAATTATTCAATATGTTTTTTTCGAAGCAAGTCTTGTTTTGTCCAAGTTTTAATAACATTCGTACATAAATAACAAATAAATAACAAAATTATGACAATAATTCAATAATTTGACCTTGACAGTCAAGGTCATTTAAAGCTCAAGGTCACGCCAACCTTTTAGAATGTCTTTTCCAAAATGTTATTTTGTCAAAGTATGAAGATAATCCATTAATTAATCACCAATTTACAGTAAATTATAGAAAAAAAAATAGTTAAACTTAATAATCTAACCTTTAATGTCAAGGTCATACAAGAGCCAAGGTCAATTTGAGTTTGATATACATAAACATCTTGTCCTAAAGAGTGTTCTGATATAATATGAAGTCAATCCATTTAATATTTAAATTACAAAGTAAAGTCAGTTACAGCAAAAAAAAATAATAAAAATTTCAATAATTTGACCTTCAAGGTCAATGTCATTTATGAGTGATGGTCAAGATTTGTCTAGGTTAACTTGAAGGGCTGTCCTAAAAAAGTATTACGTTCAACTTTGAAGACAATCCATTAAAAAATAATAATGGAATAGCTACTAATAGAAAACATCTGCAAAACAACAAGCAAAATTTAGACATTTGACCTTAAAACTCAAGGTCATTTATGAATGCAAGTGAAGGTTAGTCCGTTCTATTTCAAGGTCTTGTCCCAAGAATTGTTATGGCCAAGTATGAAGACAATACACCAAGAACTTAAAAAGTAATGATCAAGATACGAGTTTGCGGGCGGCAACGGCACAGCAACGGCAACACTGATTTCACTGTAGCAATGTCTATTTATTTATTTCCAAAAAAAATCAAAGTCAAGTTAAAAATTGAAGCTATAGCTACACAACTTGTCCAAATCATGTACTTTGTATTAATTAGTAATTGTGCTAATTAAGGGGCAATGGGTACAGATAAACCCAACTTGCCTTTTTAAGTTAACCTCGTATGGACCGAGGGATGGATTAACATCCAGACCGACAGATGGGCAGACGGTTCAATTACTATATACCTGGGGGCATATTAATCTAGAATAATAAACAAGAGGACCCTTGGGCCCGGGGTCGCTCACTTGAGACATTTGTTTGTGTGTTTGTTTGTTTCATTTTACGTCTTTTCCCAACAGTATTTCAGTCATATAGGCGGGTAGTTTCTTAACCAGTACTAGACTACCTTCCTCCGCGCTAAACTACCAAAGCATCTCCCGGGGATCGAACCCACGCTAGAGAGGTTACTGGATTAGAAGTCATCGACTCTAGCCCCTCGACCACTGAGGCGGTTACACTTGAGATATGGGTTAATACCCGTATTTACAATTTGTGAAGGCAAACATTCTTAGTTTCAATTGAACTGGGTAAAAGGTGATCTCAGTTTTACAAAGGTTTCCACGGTGACTTATTTAGTTTCTGAACCTATATGACTAAGTTTCAAATCTGCACTTAGTCTTGTTGAGATATATATGTTGACAAATATATTTTAGAATCGTGTTAAAAGCGAAAATGTACAAGTAAATGAACATTTTTTTATTTATATGAAGACTTGAAATTACAGTGTTTAGTTGAATACAGACTTAGTGACAAAGATGTCTGAAAGATAAATCTGTTAAAAAGAAAAGAACATGGAGCTATAATGATCAACAAGAAACGTGGCAACACCACGAAACCAGGTTTTCAATTATCACCATTGTTTGGTTGTCATTGGAAACTTAATACAAGCAACTTACAATATAACTTTTTGCAATGAACCAGTAAAACAGACAGTCAACGGACGACATACAACACAGTGTCACAAAAGCTCATCTTGTCACTCTGTGAAAGGTGAGCTAAAAATCGACAAGAGCCATGTCAACATGGCCATCCCTCGCCGAATGTGTTTACTCATTGGAAGAATGTATATGTAGTAGAGCAGAATAATTCAATTTTAAGAGGTCTTTTGGTAATAAAAACTGATGGCTGAAGTGATTACAGATTTGAAACATGCTATGTGAATACTGATGGCTGAAAAAAACAAAGGGCAATAACTGAAAAATTATGCAGGGTTGAGTTATCATCCTTGTGTGCTGCATTCCTCCTCAATGAAACATATCCACCTATGAAGTTTCATGTTGATATCTTAAAGGTTTTTTTAGTTATGCTATGGACAAAATTTAAGCATGAAAAACAACAAAGGGCAATAACTGAAAAAGTTCCTCCTCAATAAGATCTATCCACCTATGAAGTCTCATGTTGACATCTCAAAGACTTTTTGAGTTATGCTCCTTTTAGGTTTAAAATTAAGTATAAACTAGAAATGTGTCCAAAGGACACGGATGCCCCCACACACCACTGTTCTGTCAATCTTATGACTCTAGGTCAAATATTTTTTGGACTACATGTGCCACAAGTTGAAAACTAAAAATCAACAAAGTGCCATAATTCTGTTAAATTTGGTCGCAACAAAAATTCCTTCCTTTACTACCATCTACACATTAAGGTTGTTAATCCCTGGAAGTTTAAGCAAAATCTGCCATCCAGTTTAAGACGAGTTGCGTTCACAAAATTTCTACATAGTATATAATGAAAAAATCAACAAAGGGCCATAATTCTGTTAAATTTGGTCGCAGCAAAAATTCCTTCCTTTACTGCCATCTACACATTAAGGTTGTTCATCCCTGGAAGTTAAAGCAAAATCTGCCATCCAATTTAAGAGGAGTTGCATTCACAAAATTTCTACATAGTATATAGTGAAAAAATCAACAAAGGGCCATAATTCTGTAAAATTTGGTCGCAGCGAAAATTCCTTCCTTTACTACCATCTACACCTTAAGGTTGTTCATCCCTGTAAGTTTAAGCAAAATCTGCCATCCGGTTTAAGAGGAGTTGCGTTCACAATTTTTCTACATAGTATATAATGAAAAAATCAACAAAGGGCCATAATTCTGTTAAATTTGGTCGCAGCAAAAATTCCTTCCTTTACTGCCATCTACACATTAAGGTTGTATATCCCTGTAAGTTTAAGCAAAGTATGCCATCCGGTTTAAGAGGAGTTGCGTTCACAAAATTTCTACATAGTATCTAGTGAAATAATCAACAAAGGGCCATAATTCTGTTAAATTTGGTCGCAGCGAAAATTCCTTCCTTTACTACCATCTACACATTAAGGTTGTTCATCTCTGTAAGTTTAAGCAAAATCTGCCATCCGGTTTAAGAGGAGTTGCGCTCACAAGATTTCGGGACGGACTGACGGACGGACAAGTGCAACGCTATATGCTCCCACATTGTGGGGGCATAAAAATAACAAAGGGCAATAACTCAAAAATTATGAAGGGTAGAGTTATCATTCTTGTGCACTGCACACCTCCTGAGTGAGATCTATTCATGAATTCATATATTGATATCTCATAAGCTTTTTGAGTTATGCTCTGGACAAAAATTAAGTTTGAAAAATAACAAAGGGCAATAACTGAAAAATTATGCAAAGTAGAGTTCTTGTGCACTGCACTTCATCTCTATTTGATCTCTCCACCTATGAAGTTTCAAGTTAATATCTCAAACACTTTTTGAGATATGCTCCGGACAAAAATGTCGGATGGAAGGACGGACATGGAGACTATTTCTATATCCCCCGCCGCCTTTCGGCGAGGGATAATAAGCGCACTGGTGGGCCCTTTTTCATCCTAGGGGCATTATTTGAAAAACCTTTGTAGACAAGATCATGTTACATACCAATTATCAAGGCTTTATGCCTTATGGATTTTGACAAGAAGATTTTTCCCTATACAACTTTTTGATCCTAGGGGCATAATTTTAACAAATCTTTGTATTACATACCTTATGCATTGAAGATTTCCCTATATTACTTTAAATAAAACTGAGGAGCTCCTTGACAGGGCCCCTTTTGATCCTAGGATCATAATTTGAACAATCTTTGAGGACCACTAGATGATGTAACATACCAAATATCAAAGCTTTAGGCCTTGTGGTTTTTGACAAGATGATTTTTAATAATCTTTTTCTTTTAAATCAATAAGCCCCCTGGCAGTTTGTTTGTTTGGGTTTTACGTCACACCAACATAGTATAAGTCATATGGCGATGTTCTAGCTTTACTGGTGCAGGAAGACCTCCACCTCTACACGTTCTGGTTTTGACAAGAATGTTTTTTAAAACTTTGTTAAAAAACTCTATTAGTATGGCAACCAGAGTTCTTCAAGGAATTTAATTCTTTTAAGAACTTTGGTAGAGCTTCATGCAAGAAACATGCCTGCCAAGTTTCATTAAATTTGGCCAAGCACTACTGGAGGAGAAGTCATTTGAATGAAAAAGTTAACGCCCACTCTGACGGACGACAGACAACACGGTGTCACAAAAGCTCACCTTGTCACTTTGTGACAGGTGAGCTAAAAACAAGAAACTGAATGATTTCTTCTTCATGTGATTTATTGCGGTTTATACTACATTGACTAGGGTTATAGCAAGGATTACAATCATGTATACTATAAATAAATAGCAGGAAGATATGTTCTTGGTTCGTTAAAATACACTTACTGTATAAATATGCAGGCATTACATGTATTAAAATCTGGCATAATAAGACAGTACAATGCATGTATTCTGTAAAACTTTGGCCACACAAACAAACAGAACACAGGGACACAAGTTGTAAATAAAACAAAATAATTATACAGTGTCTAGCAAACCATCTGTCTCAGAACAAATATCGAGCAACGACAGTAGTGTATTCATGGATAAACAGTATGTGTTGTAGGAATTTTCAAAAGTTTATTAACCCTTTCCAAATATCTTAAATGGACTTGTCCATCTTTAAATTCAGTGATAACGGTTATTTTCTTGAAATTTTATTGGTCTTCACTGGTTATATGGGTAGAGTCAGTTGCTGCCAGAAGGCCTAGAGGTTATTACATTATATCAAATGATTGAAAAAATAAAAGAAACTTATTTTAACATAATTTTGTTTGCACCTGTACACAAATCAAATGATGTAGAGGTATACATTCAAATAGAAAGCAGGTATTGCAAAAAATTAAACAATACTTATATCAAGCTTGGTGTATGAAGTGTTTAAACAATAGTAAATGTATAAGTATTTATCATAGTCATATACATGTACAAGGCAATGGTAGTACAAATGTACATGTTATAAGTAATGATAGCCAAGATGATCAAATTCTGTACATCATGAATTAACAATAAGGTATAATTTAAAGGCAAAGGTTGACATATACACTGTTGAGAGTCACAGGATTCTTTGTACAGTTGATATACACAGTGAAATAATTATTGTAAGTCAGACTAGAAAATGTTGATATGTGACATCTAGAGTGAAGATAAACAAAGCTTACATGATGCCATAGAAATACATACATGTATATCAAAGGTAGTTTAAAGTTAAAGCTACATTAAATAAATATGTAAAAAATATTTTGCCGTCGGCCTAAGCATTATACAGTTTCATTAATCTTTTTAACAATATCGTTGTATATATCATGAAACATTGTTCATAAATTACGATTTTAAATGGAAAACCCCGCGGTAACACTAAAGTTTGTATACGAATTTTAACATGCAAATGAAGAGTATAATCAGCTTTTGCATGCGCTACGTCACAGTGTTATAGTTGCTATACAGAACACAGCAAATACGCGATTTTCATGTGCATACTCACTTTAACCGTTTTAGCTTCACGGTGCACTTGGCATGGCGTTCGGGAAGGAGTAATCATCTCATAAAAATATTAAATTTGTATAAAAACAAACAATACAATGCGAAAATATACCGTTATATTAGGACTGTAACTTATAACCATGTTTGTTGATTTAATATTGATGTACGGATGACCCGAAGGCGGAGTTTCTCATGCAAATTCCGATTTTGCCACAATGAGGTCGCAGGTATTTATGCTTATAAAACTCATTTTGGTTGCCTTGACACCATAATAAGATCTGGAGTCGATATGAAACCCAATTTATTAATGAATTGTCGCTATTTCTGTTTTTAAAAAATTCATTTAATGTAGCTTTAAAGCCATTTGTTGCACTGTATAAAAGCTGGCAATATAGGAAAATATGTATGTGTGGTTTTCTAGGTTGAAAACTACTTGCCAACACTGATAAGCCAAAAGTAAAAATATAATAATGTTTTATGCAACTAACAGACTTCTAATTCAAAATTGTTTATTGATTTCTTTTTTCTTGAAAAAAAATTTGGTTGTACTTCAGTAAAACTTTTTTCACAGTAGTCACAAGGTAATTACACATGTGTAGAAATTTAAAATAACATATCTACTTTGTGTGAAGTCAATATTTGTGTACATATATCCACATATTTATTTGCTGCCTGCATTTTGTGCATATATAATAATGTTGATATGTTGATTTAACATTTATATAAACCATCTGCCAATCATCTTATCTAGTGACTGTGCTTATCTATTATATAGCAATTTTAACCTTAAAGATATACTATACTCATTCTTGAGTAAAATATTTTAATCAAAGAAATGCATTGAAATCTATGAAATTCTTACTGAATATATCTAATTTATAATGAATAAACTATGTATAGGAAGCGATGTTTCCTATTACAGGTTAAGTAAAGTTGGTATTTTCTTTAAAAAAAACTGCCAGTTTTTGTTTTTTTTTGTTTGTTTTTTTAATGACACCATATATTTGTATTGTGACCACCTGCCATATGTAGAACTTTAACATAACAGAACAGAACAGAACAGAACTTCGTGTGAAGTCAAAATTTGTATAATTACAAAGAGACTGTGTAGCAATTATCAATATTTTTTTATATCAAATTTGAGCATAGTATATCTTTAATGGTGCCATTGTATAAACTGATACTATCCATGATTCTTAATGGTTTTTTTAGTATATGTTAGTTGTTTACTATTTGTTATTTAAGATGATTTCAAATACTTATACCAAGGCAGGCAAAATCTGATTCGGACCTTACTGTTGGTTTATCTAAGATATTTTTTTACTAGTCTGTAAGATATTTTTAAAGTAAATTTAGGAAATTTTTCACATGGTGTATAGACTGTTGGTCAACCTCTGAAATATGGACAATTGATTTTGCCATCCCTGGTTATATATAACAGAAATAATTCTTATATAATTTTTTTAAAAATCCAACACATAATTGTACAAAAAAATACCAATAGTTTAAAAATTGAACAAAATCATTGTATAAAATAAATCTTTCAAACAGAAACTTCATATTACACCTTTTAACCTAAACAAATTATTTTTTATTCCAAATAAAAGTCACTTTAACACACACAGAATAATTCATGACAATTAAATCTTATTGCACACAGAAATAAAACGTTTTATTTCAATGAAAAAAAAAATTAAAAATCTCCTGAATCAACGAGGTCATAGTGGTGCAAGCATCTGTATACAAGTAATTAATGTAATCAGAGAAATAAAGTAACAATTATCTAACCATTCATCATTAATTGACCTACCAATCACCACACCTATCTACATGTATTCTTGTAACGTAAAATGCAGGTTTGATTTCAAACTTGCCAGAGTTATCTCTCTTTCTAGATGTATGCCCAGTACATATGCTGGTTATATGTATTCAATCAAAATGTTGTCTGCATGTAACGGTTTTAATGCATTATAAACTATACAAACAAGTTAGATCTTTTCCCCCATTTTATAAATAACAGCAGCATTTTGTATTATTTAACTGATATTTAAATGTTTCTTATTATAACTGTTTAACTATTACACTTTGTCAAACAACAAAAATATATAAAAATGTATATATATATTAAAACAATCTGGCATTACCGTTTTTTTACGATAACTTGTGACAAATCTGTACTGGGAAGACAAAACTTTGTCGTGTATATTTTCATCATATACCTTCCAATTAAATTATTTTAGTTTACATTATGAATCAACACTTTCCTAGCTGATGTGTCATAAACTATAAGTAATTTTGCTTGGAACTGTCCAATGTTAATATCAAAAACTTATAGACTAAACTCATAAAATATAGTATATGACAGTATAGTTAATGTGAGACTGCATAAATTTACAGATTGTGTTTATACTGCTAGTAATGGTTTATCAGTATTACATTTAACACTCGGAAAATTTACCTGTTCTAAATAGCAAGTTAAATCCTTCAATGAATTAACAAAATAGCAACAGTTACAGGTAGGTTCTTGAATCCCATTTTTATCATATGTCAATTTCTTCTGTTCATAGAACCATTTTTATTATATCTTCACTATATCTAACTCGTCGCTTTAACCTTTCATTTTAACAATGCTTATTTAAATCAAGACGAAATATTTCATTATCATTTTAAAACCAATATTCCATAAAATAAATTACATGTAGAAAATATACACTCAACATTCAATGATAAAAATTAAGAATTAAGAAGTTGCAGAATAAATCATAAAATAAGCAGATATAAACAAGCAAATATGCAATAACAAGAGTAGTTAATTTATAAATAATTATAAGAATCACAACTCGGGAATATCCATGGTGGTAATGCTATTTTTTTACATAGACATAAAGACATGACATTAAAACAAGAGAGCCATGATGGCCATTTAATTGCTCACCTGCATGAGGTCTGTAACTTTTTTTGTATCTTTTATGATAATCACACTAGCATTATTCCATGACCATAGCATGGTCAATTTAAATCCATTGTCAGGTTTTTGAAAAAAACATTTACTAGGGTTCGCAAGACAAATTTCATATAAAAAAATATTTCAGCTTGATCCAAAGTAGTTTCAGAGAAGTAGATGTGCATCAGCTTCACTTTTAAAATCTATTTTACCTTTTGTCACCTAAATATGAAGTGATCTCGAAACATTTAACAATTTTGCGATACTATCACGTAAGTAATATCCTAGGAAATATTCATCAAATTTGACCAAGTAGTTTCAGAATGAGATATTGCGGATGATGGATGATAACCACACATGGCCATTGGTCATACAAGCTTACATGAGCACTCAGGTCCTTTCATAATCTACAAACCATCTTTAAATAATCAAGTTCCTTTTTCTTTTTTATAATAATGACAAAAGAAAGGCAAACAGGTTGTGAATTTGGTTCCAGCTCACTAAAAATAAATTGAGCTGTGTCACGACAAAACCAACATAATGGGTTTGCGACCAGCATGGATCCAGACCATCCTGTGCATCCGCGCAGTCTGATCAGGATCCATGCTGTTGGCTATCAGTTTCTCTACTTGTAATAGGGTTGGAAAGCGAATAGCATGGATCCTGATCAGACTGCGCAGATGCGCAGGCTGGTCTGGATCCATGCTGGTTGCAAACCCATTATGTTGGTTTTGTCGTGACACGGCTCAATTAATGAAATATTGTACCAGTTGTGATAGTTAATTAAAATGAGTTGCCAAAATTTAGTAGAAGTTCGACATTAATTGACGTTTAATTGAACAATAGTTATAACTTGTAGACAGACATAAATAATTTGTACAAGTGATTAGTGAGAAGACATTAACTTATTTACTGGCCCTATAAATCAAATAACATTTTTTTGCATGTAACACAAATGGTGTCAACTTCCTATTGAATAGTATATATACAATCATTGCGATTTATACAATTTCTTTATGATGATGCGGTGAATTACACATTCGTCAGATTCATCTACTTGGATATTCACCTAAATCTGCGTACAATAACTGTTTTATTATATAAACCACAAAACAATTCTTTATTTGGTAAAATTTCAAAGTTGTCTAATGTCTATTTTTTTATGCAAACAAGCCCTAAATAAGCAATTGCAAAGTGCAGAAACTGTTTTCAACTATTCAGCATTAAATTTTGTATCCTTTTGCAAAGCAAGTAAATTTAATAAAAATGCAAATATAGAACTTTTTTATATTTTATTTTTGTATTTTTCAAAGAAAATAAGCTGTTTGAATCATTAATATCACATTAATTCAAGGTCAATGTCACATTTTCGCAACATGGAAAAATTGTAGTAATATTATTATAGTACATTTAAATACATGTATATGGCAGTCAACACTATTGATAAACTTTCTGGGTGCTCAGGTGAGTTTATTTCATATAATATATTTGTTTAAAACTAAATTTACTGGTTAAAACTAGATACAAATTATTTTCATTTGCCAAATACTGAACAAAAGTCCATGTTAGTTTATGTAAAAGTTAAGACTCTGTCACCTAGTAAATCATACATTATAAAACACTAGCTGATAAAATACAAACATAGCCATTTATACATGATAAAAATATAACTACCGTAAGTAAAACAAAACAAATTAAAATAGCTGCCCCCTAATCCCATTTCTCCCATTTATTATAATGTAAAATAAAGATTAATTTGCAACAAATACTAAAATGAAAACAAAATCTAAAATGAAATCAACAAGTGCACATATTCAATTTCAAACCTTAAAAGTTCACTTAAATACTTAAAATATAAGATAAATTTAAAAATTAAATCAATTGCAATGAACCTTAGGGGTGTGGGTTCAAACCCCAGTAGTGTCAACATTTTCCCCTTCTTCTTTTTCATTACACAGTATGATAACACATGATCCAAAATGTATCCTACTTGTAACTTCAGATAATGTCAACACATTTACAATATAATTCTTCTGTAATCGAGAAATATATTTCAACAGTTTTGTGTACAGTTATTGTAACTTATATAGAATAATAAAGAAGATCCAATGATTTGACACCATGCCTGCAATATTCTACGCCTAATAAAACATAATTTGCCAAAGAAGAGACTTACTTATAGTGTAATGAACTTTCTATCACAGTACAATGTTCTTATTTAATAATGTCAAACAAAACACAGAGAATACTTTAATCATGTCACTATTTCACCATATACATAACAGTTAAAAGAAAACAATCTAACATGTTTGAAGTTTTCATTATGCAGTCAGTATCTGCTATCTAATACAAAAATACAAGGTTATTTGGTATGTTTTATAAAATTTCTTTGAAAAAAATAACATTGTTTAGAATCTATTACATTTATATATCTAAAATCATAATTGAACAAAGAGTTATTATTATATACTAATGTTGGCAAGAAATGATAATAATGCTTAAATTCTTCTCATCTTGGTGCTTGTAATTGTAATAGGTAAAAAGTTGCATATCTAACCAGTTTCTCAATAAATAAAGAATATGTGCAGTAAAAATCATTAGCCTCAAAGGTATGACTTATGAAATTAGTCAAAATTTAATCCTGCTTCCCCATATCTCCCCCATTAACTCTTACACCACTCATAATTACCTCTCACACCACTCCTCATCATCTACCATTCACACCACTCATAATTACCTCTCACACCACTCCTCATCATCTATCAATAGAGCATGTTCCTGGGATAAAGCTGCCAGTTCTTTCACAAATTCTTCCAGCACAATAGCACAGTATACAGCATTTCTTGTCTTTACTGACTCCACCTGTTGTGCTCGTTTTTCCTCTTGTTTACGATTTATATATCTCATTCCTTTATTTCCTGCTAGAATTTCTAGTTGGGCTCCTTTCACACTTGCAGATGACCCCATTTTCTTAGCGTTTGGGCTTCTTCGAAACAGAAGTTCTGTTAAAGTTCTGTGCCTTTTTTCTGAAAATATAATGATCCTTTAATGATCAGATTCATCCAATAGGGTTAAAGCATCACCTTCCTGTATACTGATATTGAGTAATGTTTTGTTTGTTGACTCTTTCAATCATTTGTGTCAGAGATCTAGCTAAAGTATTCTCTACAAAGGTTCAGACATGTGATATGTAAGCATATGGAGTGGTTCATTGATGAAGCATATGAACATAGTTCTGGTGAAAAAGTTCATTCATAATGCTTTTTATGGATAGAAAATCAAAATAAAGTTATGAATAAAGTTATGTTAAGAAGTTCAGCCTTAGTAATAGAATGTTGTACTCTTAAGATTAATTGGTCATCAATATAAATTTTCCTGAAATTTTAAACTATTGACCAAACATAATAATGATAAATCATCTACTGACTCTGTGAAAGAAGGTATTCCTTGGAAATATTTCATAAATTATTTTGGTTAAGTTCAAATGCATAACTTAGTTACGAATCTTTAATACTGACCAAAATTTTTTTTATAAGTTCATGATGAGTGTCTTGGAAAGTGACATCCTATAAATCAAACATGAATTAAGTCTCAAGTAAATACCATAAATAGCTATCTCTAAATGAAGGGCATTAATACTGTCAAAATACATGCTAGAAATATAGAAAATATGATACTGTACTAGAAATTGCACAGTGTTATGCTGACATAAAGGTGAGTAGGACTACCCTACTTTTTTCAAATAGTCAAAAAAAAAAAGAAGTATAAATACCTTTAGACGGAATATTTGTGACAGTAGAGGCTCTGATTTTAGAATGAACTAATTCTGGACTAGGAGTTAGTGAATGCCCTCTCTCTGGTAATAAACCCTCCCTCTGTGCTAATGTTCTCCGAGCTCGAAGTAAAAGGGCTTCAAAGTTCTGTACAGTGTAAGAGTAATGGTCAACTTTCTGCCTCACACTTGTCAATACCTGTATACATAAAAACACACACTATATATCAATGAGCATATGTTACATGTAACCAACCTGTTCCTTATATATGCATTTTATACTTGGTGTAACTTAATTGACATTAAAATTTGTTTATAAACAGATGTATCATTTTTCCTGAAATACAACTTGTCATATTACATGTATTTTCCAGCTATACATGAAAGTGGAATAAAGACTGGTCTATTCAACAATGTAAGACAGTAGAATCATTGTGTTACTGTTGTATATAAACTTACTGCAATGAAGTGGGATGATCATCACTTATATTTAAAGTTCAAAGTAATATGTTTAAGAATATAAATATAGTAAAACAGTGGGGTGGTATAAAAAATTTTTTAAAAAGGGGGCATAATTTTGTCATAATTTGACAGAGTTATGTCTCTTGACTGAAGTGGGAGTGATGGTTAGTAAGATTATTCAAAGTTTTACTTAAGGGGCATAGTGAATCAAAGATATGGAACAATTGTTTTTACTGAATTCCGAAGTACTTTCATCAAAATTCTTGACAGGTATTATGTTGTCTTGCCAAGAAGAGGGGATAATTGCAATAACAAGTATTTAAAATTTCAAACAAATACCATAAAGAGTACAATAAAACTGTGGTGTTGTACAAAAATCTCCACCATAATTCTTAATGAAGCAAGGGGCATTATTTTATCAATCCTGATGACAAAGTTGTGTCCTCTTGGAGATGGGTCACCAATAAGTTATAGTTTCAAAATAAAATTTAAAAGGGTTTGGGAAATAAATTGGGTGGTACAAAAAAACTGAAAAATGTATGGCACAGGTGCTGATGCCTGGATGTGTTGAATAGCTCTCTTTATTATCTAAATATAGTAGTCATGTTAACAATATTCAAAATATAAACATAGTATATACCTGTACAAGAGATTTTACAGTGGGTTGGAACACAAGGCTATTGTTGAGCAGGAAAGACCTAAGCAGGGGTTGTTTATAAACAGCAAGTCGAGAAATAAGTCCAGTCAACATAAGGTTTACAGGCAGAGGATTCTGCATCATACCCTCTAACTTCAACAAAATTGCCATCAAAAATGGTCCTGTAATACAGATATTTTACATAAACAAATTAGACAGAAAATATTCCAACAAGTTTAAAGTTACTTTAATGAAAGTTGCAGCCACTTTACATTTAGTAGATCTACCTACATGAATATAATAATTCATTTATCACATATCTTAAGTATGAACGGTTTACAGTAAAACCATTTTTAATTATTGCCCCTATTGTGTAATGCTTACATAAGCAAGCTTTTATACTATATGTTTGTATAACACTGATGATGTCATGTTGCAATGTTATTACACTGGTGTAATAACTTTAATTGCTTTATAACCCTCCTCTGTGCTTTAGTTTATGTGATAAAAGTAGTTTAATAATGATACAAACAACATAAACCTTGGTTGGTTTACATACTAAAGCCTTTTACACTGCAGATTATAACAGATATTCAATAAAATAAATCAAAGTTCTTACCAATATTTGGAGTGGTTGACTGTTTAACAGATGTCATTCCTACACCAAGAACGGACTGTGAAGATACCTCAAGTAAGTTTGGTGCCGAGGCAGAATCTCCAGCAAACCTTACTGATTTATCTCCCTTTGATACATCCTTCGGTTCAGGAGCAGTTTGGCTTGCATCTTTATCTGCTGCTTTTGTAACAAGGATACCACCCTTCGCCTGGGCTTTATAATGATCATCAACAATATTCAGACTATCATCATCAAGTTTTTCTATGTCTGGTTCTCCAATTTTACCCTGATGCTTTGGTTTTAAGACACTTTGATCTTGCTCTGTTGTTATATCAACAAATGAAGTCACATTATTGGATTTATTTTCTATACTTTTACCATTTTCACTTCCTATCTGAGAATCTACAATTTCGAATTCTGTTCCGTTGTTGGTTTTATTTTTGGTTGGATCATCAATGATATCATATGAAGTTTCATTTATAGACTTGAACACATCTTCGCCTTCATTTTGTGACGTTTCACAATCAAAATACACCGTACTTAGTTCATTCTCATCTCCAAAATCACTATCTAGTGTTGCTTCATGACTGATGTCCTTTCTTGGTGTAGAAGTTCGGGAAACAGAGGCAGAAACACTAGATAACAGTGTGTCCAAACACTTCACACTCTCTTCCAGAGATGCTGACTTATCTACAGGACTGCCACTCTCATCTAAGTATAGCATCAATTCTTTATCTGAACTAAAGGTATCTCTGTAACTGGCCGTACTTCGTCTCAGTGGAATCTCATTATTTACAATATCACTATTCACTATTGCACCTTCTGTTGAACTAAAATTACTGTTTTCTACTCTACTATCACAGCTGCTCGAATTTATTTGTATAGTTTTATGTTTTCCTATTTTATCATTTTTATTAACCTCAATTCTCTCCCTTTCTTCAATATCACTTGAAATGCTCCTCTTTACCTCCCTTTGTTGTAAACTAGAGTCAGACACAGAAATGTTCAACATATGTGAGACATTGCCTATATCGGCCCCTAGGCAGCTGTAAGAAGGATTTTCCCCATCATAGAGATACTGCCATGTGTGACAAGCTTGGTTACATTTTTCAAGTCGTACACGAGCCTCTTGTAGATATTCTAGGTATGTTGTCTCAAAGTGTTCCAGCTTACTGCCAAATGTACCTGCCGGAAATGCCGTGCTCAACTCATTAACTTCTGGCTCACTGATAATGTAAATTTTTTAATTTCATTACATCTTACTCAAGTACAAATGTAAAAAGAAAGATATTAACATGTTTAGAAACCGAAGAAAATTCTCAAAATGATGTGAGAGTAGGATCATTAAGAATAATAAGTTGAAAAATCTCAAACAATATACACCAACATTTAATCTGTGGTGCAAATCTAAATTAATTTTTTTTTATATTTTGTCAGCAAATGTGTTGTCTTTAGACTTTGTGAAATTAAATTGCCATAATTAGATATCTATCATATACACAAAACATCTCATGATGTCAAGAGATTTATCCTAACAATTTTGTAAAAGAAAATTCTAGAATTCATCTTCTTCATAACTAATTCAATGAACAAAAAGTTGTTTTATTCTTTTTTACTTTTACAGAAATACATTCAATACTATGACATAAGAATAATTCATCAATAGCATCCAGTCATGCATTGTGTCATGCTATGCTTTCTAAAAGCAATCTAAACTCTAAAATCAAAATAATGTATATTCCCTATAAATGCCTCTGAAGGTACAACATTTCCAAAAGGGGGCAGTAATTGATTTACGAAATAATGTTAAATCTTGTCAAAATAGAAAGACTGTAAACCACTTTTCTGTCATTTTCCACTGGATTTTATTTATCTATTTTCTTTGATTTTAATAAACTGATTCTGTTTAAGTAAGTCAGTTGTTGTTTTTTTTTCTTTGTCAAAAGAAGGTGAAATGAGCTGTGTCATGACAAAACAAACATAGTGCGTTTGCGACCAGCATGAATGCATCCGCGCAGTCTGATCAGGATCCATGTTGTTCGCTATCAGTTTCTCTACTTGTAATAGGGTTTGTAAGCGAACAGCATGGATCCTGATCAGTCTGCGCGGATATGTTGGTTTTGTCATGACACGGCTCAAATTATTTAGAGGAAGGGCATTTATAACAGAAGATATTGTTGCATATTTCTCAAAAATAATAAAAGTTATCAAGAATAAACAGGGTTTGAGGGCATTAAGGTATCCAAACTTTACCTTTCAATTTGACGTTTTTTGTTGCGATCCTTCCGAGAACGAAAAACTTTAGGTAGACGAGGACCATTAGAAATGTTAGTTGGGAGGCCAGGAAGATCACCAAGGCTACAACATATAATGCACCATAAAACCACTACTACCTGTGCTATATATACTGTATACACCACACTACAATAACTTTTTTATACACTCCAATGCTGCCTTTCTGAATAAGATTGCATACATACATGAATATTTGTCTGTTTGTCTGAGTGAAATTGTGGATATTTTCTCACTTTAATACATGTCTACAAAAAGCAAACATGCATTCCTATTTACTAAAACATGTTTTTTATGGTTTGGGTTTTTTTTTCCAACTTTTTTTATTGAAGCAGCGGATGTGAACATATGTAAGGAAGATGATTTGAGACATTCAATGGCTGAATATATTTGCATAGACAAAATTAATCATAATTTATAGCAATCATTGCAGCATAATTTTTTATAATTTTAATGAAATAATGATATTCAAATGGAGAAATATGCCATAATGAACAAACTGCAACATGCATGATATACAAAATGTCCTTATTTCAAAATGATGCAGCCCCTCAATACCATGTATGCTATCTTTATCATAAAGTTTACATTGAAACAAATATTATATGACTTTCTCCGAGATCACAATGTGAAGTGCTATAATCTCATATTCGTTGACCCTTCTATATAAATGGTTCATACAAAAATTATTGTTATCTAATAAACTTGAAGTACATGATATAGCCACATCAGTCATGTATCTATCACTTGATTTATATATGTAAAGTTTCAGCCAAAACTAAGATAGCAATGTAATAATCAATGAGTCAACTTTCACTATCAGTTATTTGTATTATCTAATGCTATACTATCTATTTGTTATTTTTGTGTGTTAGTGCTACTGTCTCAGTATACTAAACTGTTTTCATAATTGTAATCTTGCCAGGATAATAATATGTTGCTTATAAAATTTCCAAAGTGGAATGTCATTAAAGAAAGTTTAGACAGGGGAGACAACTGGTGTTTCTTTCTTTCGTTATCACTATGGGAATTATGCAGTCAACAAAAAAAAAATCTCAGGTCAGACTGATCTCACTATATACTGATGCCATTGGCAAGTTAATATTGTCACCAGATATCAAAGAGTATCAAACTTTTCCTCAGAATTTTAAGAGAATGTCTTCTAAAATATTTTCAAGAATTTATTACAATATTATTTCTTGGCAAGTCACAACTGTTTACATGCTGCTAGTCATTCTGTGCATGAAGTAAAAAAAATCCCAGTGCTTTAAACCAAACTCATCTACATAACCATATCATTGCACACTTAGTGATAAATGTTCTAGATGATAATTTAATTATAATCTTCTTTTATATATTTTGCTTGATAATTTCATTATTTATTTCATTTAAAGTAAAACAGAAATTAACAAGCAAAGATTATATCAGATTTTTATTGTATGAAAGACAGAGCTAGCTTAACAGTCAAATGTTTCTCTTTCTTTTTTTTTTTACAAAAATATGCAATGATAAAGTTGAAACTATAGAAGCAAAATGTTCATCAATTCTCCGAGTTTTTTTTTAATATATTGTGTTCTCTGCATAAAATTTAAAAAAAATATAAAAAAATGACATTTTTTACTGAGAATATACAACTGACTTTCTGTTTCATGTATAATTTTCATACAGCAAATGTAATTCAAATTAACTCACTAAATAGAAAATTAAAACGATACTTTGAGCAACTATTCTGTGTGAACATTTAGCTTCTATGAAATATAATTACACTCCAAAACAGCTAATAGTGTACATGTTTATAACATACCCTGCGCTAACTTTTGGTTTTAATCTAAACAAAAACATTCAAAATAATTATAAGATGCTTGTACTATATATCAGTAGCAAATAAAAATTATCAAAGTTTAATCTTTACACACAACAAACAAAGCAAATATTTTATGTCTTTATGTCAGTGCCAGGATACATTCAACAAAACTGACTTTAACGGAGTTCTAATTCATTATGTTTTATCATCAGAACTGAATCAGAATCAAACCAAGTCCCTGAATTTAGAAAAACTTTTAAACATGTTTGTAAGACAATGTTTGGTTGGAAATTTCCATATTTGATGTCACATTTGTGAGGGTAGGTGTGATGTACACACATTTCATGAATTTTTAAACACAACTTAACAATACCAGACATGTGAGGTTACATTACAACTACTTAAGAAATACAAACATCACAACAAAAATAAACAATTAGATATATTCTGACACTGATGTTAATCCAAATAAAATCATATCAATCTGTTGAGGACATGATTTTATGGATAATTATATCCGACATTATAACAATTAAATATATGAGAAAAACAGCCTCTATTCTACACAGACTATATCAAATGCACAAAATCAAGTAGATTATGTAGAAAATACTTTATCACTTACTTGTGTTTTGGGCTGTCTATCTCAGGTAAACAACATGTTGGTCTCAGGGACAGGAACTTTTCGGCACTCTTACAGTAAATGTCATGATCTCTTACAGATCTCCTCTGACTGATCATTACATGTGTACATGGTATCAAATATCTGTAATATATTGATCATCACATGTGTACATGGTATCAAATATCTGTAATATATTGATCATTACATGTGTACATGGTATCAAATATCTGTAATATAAATACATGTATAACAAGAGCCATGTCAACATGGCCATCCCCCGCCGAATGTGTTTGCTCATTGGAAGAATGTATATGTAGTAGAGCGGAATAATTCCATTTTAAGAGGTCTTTTGGTAATGAAAACTGATGGCTATAGTGATTACAGATTTGAAACCTATGTGAATACTGATGGCTGAAAATAACAAAGGGCAATTACTGAAAAATAATGCACGGTAGGTTATCATTCTTGTGTGCTGCATCCCTCCTCAGTAAAATCTATCCACCTATGAAGTTTCAAGTTGATACCTCAAATACTTTTTGAGAAAAAAATTGAATTGAAAAATTAAGTATGAAAAAGAACAAAGGGCAATAACTCAAAAATTATAAAAGGTAGAGTTATCATTCTTGTGCAGTGCACACCTCCTGAGTGAGATCTATGCACCTATGAAGTTTCATTTTGATATCTCAAAGGCTTTTCGAGTTATGCTCTGGACAAAAATTAATTTTGAAAAATAACAAAGGGCAATAACTCAAAAGTAATGCAGGGTAGAGTTATCATTCTTAAGCACTGCACTCCTCCTCAATGAGATCCATCCACCTTTGAAGTTTCAAGTTGATACCTCAAATACTTTTTGAGATAAGCTCTGGACAAATAGCATGAAAAAAAAAAGGGCAATAACTCAAAAATTGTATAGGGAAGAGTTATCATTCTTGCGCACAACATTCCTCATCAATAAGATCTATCCACCTATGACATTTCATGTTGATATCTCAAACACTTTTGAGTTATGCTCCACTCAGGTGAAAAATTAGGTATGAAAATAACAAAGGGCAATAACTCAAAAATTATGAAAGGTAGAGTTATCATTCTTGTGCACTGCACACCTCCTGAGTGAGATCTATGCACCTATGAAGTTTCATGTTAATATCTCATAGGCTTTTGGAGTTATGCTCTGGACAAAAATCAATTTTGAAAAATAACAAAGGGCAATAACTCAAAAATCATGCAAGGTAGAGTTATCATTCTTGTGCACTGCACTCCTCCTCAATGAGGTCTATCCACCTATGAAGTTTCAAGTTGATAACTCAAATACTTTTAGAGATATGCTCCGGACAAAAATGTCGGACGGACGGACGGAAGTCGGACGGACAGAGACTATTTCTATATCCTCCGCCGAAATTTTTCGGCGGGGGATAATAACAAAACTGACCCCAGATAGGCCATGTGTGATCCCAGGGACATATCTGACAAGTTTTTCATTTTCATCTGAGACAACAGATGTGCCAAGAAAACAACTGATTTTCAGATTTTGCCAAGGGTCAAGGGGAATACTTTAATCTACAGACTGAAAATACAACCAATTTTAACAGCATTTGAACAGATGAAATGCATGGCTAATCTTTTAATAATGGTAACACTGACTGACATAACTCTTGTAGAGAACAACTAGGTTATAAGCCAAATCTTTAAAGCTATAATTAGTATTGTTTGAGACCAGAAAATTTTAATGTTATGTCTAAAAGCTTAGTACATCTAAAGTTTAATTTAAAAAAAATAATCTTTTTCTGATGTAGTAACCTATTTATATATTAAACCATAATTATTTTTAGAACTTTTATAGAGAACCACATAAAGATCATCCATGTAGAAAGATGTTGCAAATCCAAAGTAGAATGACTGACAGTCGACAATTAGTAAAAGCTGGTAGCAATAGCTTTCTTAAGCTTGATTATGATGAAAGCTTGAAACTTATTCAAACTACTCTCAAGCCCATTTCCTGGAACTAACCAGTACTATTGTCACATAGGAGATATCACCACAGCCTCAGTATGTCTTGGACTCAAAATACCTGAGCACAATGTGTCAATGTAATAATCAAAGGTAGAAAACATGCTGGTGTTACCTGAAGACAAGATCAAACATAGCATCTTCACAGTTGAGATCTATCAAGGTGAAGAACAGGGACAATGATACAAGGCACAGCTGAAATTAAACATAACAATCACTGTATAAATAAGTATGACATGTTGTTAAGTCCTTTTAAATATTAAAGTTGGTTATGATTTTTTTAAATTACAGTCACAGTGACAAAAAGATGTTGTTAAGCACTGAAGAATACTTAAGAGTTGCTGTATATCACTGTAGCATACCTTATAGCTACTGCTGTTAATCACTGTAGCATACCTTAGAGCTGCTGTTAATCACTGTAGCATACCTTAGGGCTGCTGTTAATCACTGTAGCATACCTTTGAGCTGCTGTTAATCACTGTAGCATACCTTACAGCTGCTGTTTATCACTGTAGAATACCTTACAGCTGTTGTTCTTCACTGTAGAATACCTTAGAGCTGCTGTTTATCACTGTAGAATACCTTAGAGCTGCTGTTTATCACTGTAGAATACATTAGAGCTGCTGTTAATCACTGTAGCATACCTTAGAGCTGCTGTTAATCAATGTAGACTACCTTAGAGTTGATCTTAAAAACTGTTGAATGCCTTAGAGTTGCTGTTTATCACTGTAGAATACCTTAAATCACCATTGCCTATCTTGGAGCTGCTGTTAATCACTGTTACCTACCTTTGAGCTGCCATTTATCACTGCAGTTCCTGTTAATATCTGAAACTACCTTAGAGCTGACAGCTATTACCTTGCAGCTGTTGATTATTCTACTCTAGTTATAAATGAATCTAAGATAACTATTACCTTTGAGCTGTTGATTATTCTACTCTAGTTATAAATGAATCTAAGATAGCTATTGCCTTTGAGCTGTTGATTATTCTACTCTAGTTATAAATGAATCTAAGATAACAATTACCTTTGAGCTGTTGATTATTCTACTCTAGTTATAAATGAATCTAAGATAACAATTATCTTTGAGCTGTTGATTATTCTACTCTCGTTATAAATGAATCTAAGATAACAATTACCTTTGAGCTGTTGATTATTCTACTCTAGTTATAAATGAATCTAAGATAACAATTACCTTTGAGCTGTTGATTATTCTACTCTAGTTATAAATGAATCCAAGGTAACTATTACCTTTGAGCTGTTGATTTTTCTACACTAGTTATAAACAAATCTAAGATAACTATTATTACCTTGGAGCTGCTGTTAATTCTAGTGATGAGGGAATCTAAGATAACTATTTCATCATTCTTTTCTGTAAAGATGAACATTAGGAATGCCTTTACAAGACATGGCTCAGAAATCTTTCGTAAAAATAGGTCTAGATAGGCTGTTGCTGTGATAACTTCCTCACGAGAATTCTGAATGAAAAAATAAAAACATGGTCATAGTTTACGAACAATTAACATATTCCAAATATGACTGAAACTTAATTTAACATTATATCCAATTAAAAAACTTAATCATATGAAATATAAACATAATACATAAATTGTTTAATACCAAATTTATACCAAATTTACTTAACACAATTACAAAAAGTTTATTATATATACATATCTGCAATTTACCATGCAATGTGTGACAGTTCAAAGAATAAAAATTCAGTGCAAGACAGAAAATTATCTTTGTTCCAACATTAATATAAAATTTATTGTACTATTCAATAATGTATTTTTCTCATCATTCTACTATAAGAGATAAAATAATAAGACAGTTCTATATACAAGAAGCAACTATCACAACAATGTAAATCAACTTTACAAACTGGAAATAAGTTTTTCTGTCTTGTTCAACTTAATTTACAACAGTCAGATATATAAATGCACTAAAGGAATAAAAACAAATATAAGATCACAATAAAATAATTGAAAATGAACAGAATATATCCACAAGTCATTAAAAGCATGCCAGATATGAAATAATAAAACAAATAAGTAAAATAATAAAACAAATAAGTAACAACACAAAAACATTTCCTCATCACAATAGCAAAGCTCTTTAACAATGCATTGCAAATTAATAAAACATAAATAAAATACTAGGGATGACATTAAAATAGTCAATACTAGCTGGAATAATGCAGACCAGTCCTGTCATCAGAATATAGTCAGGGTGGTCATTATACAGTATGGTAATACTGTAACATTTAATATCATTGTGAAATGAAAGGAAAGAAACAACTGCATATACAGTCTTATCAACAAATTTACTTGGAAAATGATTTGAACTTGGTACTTTAGTATATAACATCATGATAAAGGAAATTTTTTTCACAAAGCAAAAGCTTACATTCTGCCTGAAGCAAGGACTGGAGAATAAGCTCTAGTCACCATACTTTCAATACAACAGTATTTGATACTACACACTAGGACAGTGTACACAGGTATCCTTAACCATGGGGCATTTGTTGGCCTATTTCTAGCCCTACGGAGATTGTACAATCCTTTTGCAATATAGAAGAATGGCTAAATCATAAAAATGTTTATGTAAATAGCTTTTTAAAATTTGAACAATGCTGCTGATAGATTGACAACAAAGTTTTTTGCATGCAGGATTTACAAAGTGTCAATTTGACTTTTTCTCTTCTGACCTTCTATTGAAATAACAATTTTGTTTGGTAAGTGTTCAAGATTTTCATGAAGAAGTGTCATTTTGTGCATGAAAGCACCTATATCCATACTCTTATTCAGTCAAAGCACAATCAATTTTGTTTATACTTATTGACCAAATTTTTTACTGTAGGTCACTCACATTTAGCATTTTGATGTTCAAGCAATAGAAAAAGTCACTCCAAATTGATAACTACATGTAGATAAAGACCTAATTAATGACAAGTTAAATATCAACAAGTACCACTTTGACAATTTCTATTGAAGTATGACATAAAAAAGGAGACTTGAGAAATAAATGTACCCTTGATATTAATTATAACTGATTCAAGTTCCATCCAAATAATACAATTTCGTTTTATAATACTGGAAAAAGAATGGCATTAAATTTACAAAAACAGTATCAGTATGTAATACTATGTAAAACATAATTTGGTAGTTTGGTTTGTTATCAGGCAAAAAAAATCAACTAAAGATACGACAAAGGTGGGTGTTTTAAACTGCCGCCATTTACACAATGATGATCATACGAACATATCACGAACATATCACATGTACAATCACAACATCAAGATTAAGCTCTAGAGTGCGATCATCTAGGAGCTCTGTGGTAAAATACAGTCATCATACAACAGAATAGAACAGAAGCAAACAGAAGACAAGGGGAGATAAACATAAATATACTGACCGAAAACATTGGTGAATCAAGAAGAGGGGTAGGAAGCCCCGTAATGTCCTACACCATAATAATAAAACCACATATCTTATAAATGAAGTTATATATTGTGCAAGCACAAGAAAAAAACAATAAAATTGAAAAGATGGAAATTTCACCAATAAAAGCAATATATATTTATGTAAAGATTACATAAAATCACATAAGAAAGATTATTACTTGTAGCATAAAAATTCATGTCAGGAAAAAAACACTTCTAACAACATCCCACTTTTTTTACATTTTCCTTGTTGTCATTTTTTACATTTTCCTTGTTATAATGATTATAAAAACTTTATTATATTTATAGGAGGGCATTTTTTTTCCTAATTCTTATTATTGAATATTTTCAGAATTCTTAGTCAAAAAGTACACCATGAATGACCTTATGAAAATTTTACTTTTTATATTTTCCTAAGGTGGTCAAACTTATAAAGCACTAAGAATGTGTCCATATGACACGATGCCCTCACATTGCTATGTTTTGTCAGTCTATGAAGACACTACATCAACTTAGCTAGATTGTGAATGGACATACTGTTACATACAATATGTCTATATCCATGGACACCATTTTCTAGTTTAGGTATTTCATTTGCAAAACATCACACTACCTACAACACTATTTAGGTACCTGCATCACAGATATTTTACAATTTAATTTATATATTGGACATAATCATTTGATATTGACCTGTCTTACTTATTTCTATTTTTATTATTGATCTTAGAGCAGAACATTTAAATTAAAACTTTCCCCATACATATAGATATGCCTGAGCAACACATACAATATTATTAACTTTATAGAAAATAATGCAGTAACTTTCAAATACAAACGTGTATAAAATCAAAATACAAATATCACAGCTGTAACAGAAATAGATTTTTACTTTAACTCAAAACAAGAGCCATAACCCTGCAACAAAAATCAGATAAAGGAGAAAAATCAAGCCCACCAAAAATTGATTATTACTGTGTTGTAAAAATTCCATGTATTTTCAAGATCTTTACTCTTTTACCTTTCTCAAAATATACAATAACCAAAGATTTTGAGAATAACTTTATATCTCCCTAACAGTGCACCAGTCCAATAACCCCTCCCATCCCTTGGAGATAACTCACATTTTCAAACTTCTGGTAAAGGCTCCATGCTAAGGAGAAAATTCAGATAGAAAATGAACACTAAATACTCCTACATTGTGAATTGGACAGTATAAACCCACCTCCCCCGCCTCACGTCATTCTGCTGTCAAATAAAACTACCGAAATGACCTGAATGGACTTTAAATTTGGCTTCATTTTCATCATCCTTCCCAAATGGGGGAGGGTTTATAAATGACAGGTGCATTAGGTAAATTTATATTTTATATAAAGTAAAACCCAAAACATAACTTGACCATCAAATAATAGAAATGCAACTAAATTTCCCACAATTGC
The DNA here is from genome assembly GCF_026571515.1 of Ruditapes philippinarum. Taxonomy (NCBI): domain Eukaryota; kingdom Metazoa; phylum Mollusca; class Bivalvia; order Venerida; family Veneridae; genus Ruditapes; species Ruditapes philippinarum. Next base: position 116,495 of record NW_026859600.1, on the reverse strand, counting down.
AAATAATCTTCAAGGTTTAAGCAGACAGGATGAAGCACCTTACCTTCCAAAGATAGCTAGACCTGTAGGTATGATATTTTTCTCGTAGTGGAGAAAATGTCATACCATTCTAATACATATAAAATATGTGATTATTTATAATGAATGTGTTGCAAGTATTGTTTCTAAAACTGTTTTCAATATACATAGTACAATCCCCTCAAATCAAGACATCAGTATGTCTTTATGGTTTAAAAATCATTATATCTAGACTATAATTATAATAAAGGAAAGTGCCCATTTTACAATGTTATTTTCATATTTACCTGTATTGTTTAACAAGATGGGGTTCCGGAAGACATTAAAGATTCAGATAGTGAAAAATGTCCTTTAATATACATTACAGTAACAAAGGGATAGGAAATTATAATGATATTAATCTGAGGTGATTTATTTTTTGTTTACAAACACACAAATACAGTTAATACAAAAGCACACTTGTATTCTTAGTCTACCACATTAAACATGTAGCAATCTTAATAAGATTATGGTGATCATAACAGAACATATGAAATTTTATGCTTAATACATTATCCATTGGTATATTAGATCAATACTTAACAAAATACATGTATAATACTCTAGTTTGATACCCCAATAAAATAACTTTCAACAAATAATCATTCATATACATTTGTAATAGACTCATGTTTTATGTTTTTCTTAATCTTGATAGAAGAGTTACTTTTACTTGCCTCAAAAACATACAATGACCAATATTTTGCGAGCTGAGGCTGACTGGACGAACAAGTGATGGTAACATAAGTTGCAACTATAGATTATATAGGCACACATAAACATTATGCACTCACTCAAAATAATCAATGATTCAATGTTATTATTACCCCTTGCTATTTTTGTAACGTTAATTTCCCATATGCCAATGGGACTTATTCTTACTGTTTATTCAAGTGTACCATGTGATTAAAAATATAATAAAATAAATAACACATAGGTTTGTTAAGTAAAAACAGCAAAAATATTATCCTTCATAAAATACTATTACCCTCTGCCAACGACATGGGTAACAGCATTTTTCTCCTCGGTTACTCCTAAGGACGATATTTTTACAGTTCCTTCTTGGGATGATTTATAGACTGTTACTCACAAACTTATGTTTTATTTATATAATATCATATTACGCAAAACCCAGGGCTGGACAATAAAGTTTGGACTTGAAAAACGTTTTTGTATTCTAGTTTTGAGCTATTTATATGATGTAACAAAGTGTAAATGATCTTTTTAGCAGATAAGTGCAGCTTGAGATATATGTGAGATTAAGGTTGAGGAGATTTACAAATTTCTGATAACTGTAATAAATCTAATCAAACTATAGTGCTATCTCTATATAGCGGTGGGGGGGGGGATAGAAATGACAAGTTTGGTTTGAGAAGAAATCACACTTGAGACAAAGGCTATCAGATGTGCATAAGATTGAAGAATTGAGATATATGTTAAATGGGTTGAAATTTGAAAATTATACCTCTTTTGTTATATTCTTTACCAAAATATAATGTACATGTTATTAATTTAGTCAGTGACATGTAGGAAAAGGAAAATATCCTTTAGTAGTATGAAGACTATCAAGACGGCACTTGACAATATCTTATGATGTTTTATTCATTTAATCAATGGCAGAAACTAAAATATGGCGCACAGACAACAGTAATACTTAGTATGAACATATCACCTCTAATAAGGGATGGCAACAAGTGACCATTCAGTAGAGTACCTAATTGAACGTCTGTATATTGATAACATAATTTGATAATTGTGTACTTGGTTAGAAAATAAAGTACATCTAACATTCTTTTTTTCAATTGTAGAAATAAAATCTCAGAGTTTCTGAGATATAATTTCACTTTAGAAACTTTTAACTTTTAAACTTGTTAATCAAAATATCATGCAAGATTGCGAAAAATTTATTGGAAATTGACAATGGTTAACTTAACATCTAAATGAGGCAATCAACAGTTTGACAGGTGTATGTTAAAATAAATAATTTTGCTTATATCATTTTCGACCACTTATTACATCTAATGAACAAAGTTTAAAAGTGACTCTCCGAAAGTTTTCCCTAGGCACTTATAACAATCTCTTAACGGCTATCTACTTTCAAAAATATAAATTTTCAGTAAAATTATAACATGTATCACTTCATATTTCATCTTATCAAAAATAACAAACAGAATTAAAAAAAAATTAACAAAGTTGAACAAGGCCAATGCAAAGAGAAGCAATCTAAAACATGGTAACACTACAGAGTTGTCTATCTTGAACAAATCTACAAGCAATCTGTCTTATACAAATCTGTATGCTGCAAACTGAATACTATGTCAAATAACAATGTTTATAATGATCATTTTACATTATAACAATTTTCATAATCATTATATTAAACATAAAAAACAATCAAAACTGGCAAACAATAACAAATTATATGATGAAATGAACAAAAAACTAGAATTGTGTCCAAAGGACACGGATGCCCCCACTGTGCAGATGTGCTCGTAAACAAGAGCATGCATATCTGTATGTAAGAATTTATGTGGAACTTTTTATTAAAATCTGCCATCCGGTTTAAGAGTTGTGTTGACAAAATTCCTATATGGTATATATAGTGAAAAAATCAACTAAGGGCCATAATTCTATTAAATTTGGTCGAAGCAAAAATTCCTTCCTTTACTACCATCTACACATTAAGGTTGTTCATCCCTGGAAGTTTAAGCAAAATCTGCCATCCGGTTTAAGAGGAGTTGCGTTCACAAAATTTCTACATAGTATATATTGAAAAAATCAACAAAGGGCCATAATTCTGTTAAATTTTGTCGCAGCGAAAATTCCTTCCTTTACTACCATCTACACATTAAGGTTGTTCATCCCTGAAAGTTTAAGCAAAATCTGCCATCTGGTTTAAGAGGGGTTGCGTTCACAAGATTTTGGGACGTACGGACGGACGAACTGACTGACTGACAGACGGACAAGTGCAACGCTATATGCTCCCACTTTGTGGGGGCATAAAAACACTCCACCTGATGAACGTAGAGTTTATATATCATGTTAGCTGCAAATGTTTCAGTTAAGAGCCTATATCAGTGCCATAACATGTTGTTTTTTTTTCAACTAATTATATGTTCAATGTTTATATTTATTCCAAAGAATGAGAAAATCCTTTACATAATTACAAGATTTTTTCAGCCAAAACTTCTTTTTATTAAATCATAAATTCTTAATCTTTATTGTTTTAAAATATAGGACATGCATTTATCACATACAGTAAACCATGGCCAGGAGATGACGTGATGCCATTTGCGTTATATATAAACATAGTGTAACTCCCTAATTTAGGATTACATTATAGGCATGTTTATGAAAAATGACCCTTTGAACTGTAAACTGTTCTTTTTTTTTTTTGATGTATGATAAAAAGAATATATTTGTGCAGGTTCTATATTATAAATTTATTGAATTTGTTGAATATAAACAATATTGTGCTTGCCCGAGGCTCACATAATATGATTTCAATTAATTAGTTCAATAAATTCAGTATCAAATCTACACTTATTTAATATCCTCTATGTGTCTTATAAATGATCTCTTCCTATTCAGTGTACAGCAGTGATTCACATAAGACAGGGTAACAGACAGATAGATCGCAATACAAACCTGATGAAGAGCCGGTCCTAGCACCGGAACAAGGAATCCATTATATATATATTTGATGAGCTGGTCTCGTACAAGCGGGTGGGCAATCTACAAGCAAAACATTTTTGTCAAGTGAATTTATCATGCACCATTATATACTCAGAAAAATAGTAAAGGAGAAACATTCTGATTCTACAAGAAACATTGTCATCTACAATGCACTGGTTTTTTATTATACAGATTTTGTGATTATATGGGAAATGTGATAAGAACTACCATATCATAATTATGATTCTGTTCAATTCATGCAAATTATTGCAAAAATATTTGATTGACACCAATCAATGGGGCAGTCATTATGTAACAACAACAGACATTTAATATTTCCTTTGTATTGTTCATATTAGAAATAATTCAGTATCAAACCTAATGATACAAAATGTACTATCAAAATAGTAACAAATGCCATCTAACCTAATTGAAAAAGTTGTTGATAAACTATCTCATAAATGTGAAAGCTTGTTACTTGTAATATTGTATTTCATAATCTATACCAATTTTAATCCAATTACTTCATGAACATTTTAACAGCATTATTGCTTTTTTCATATAGAACTCAAGACACATTACTTTTTATATGTCATTTTCTCACACAATATTTTTCCATTAATCTAAAAGTGTAAGTCTAAAAGTGTGTTTTCATTCAGGCATTTTCTTTTTCATAAAAATAATATCATCTTTAATGTGACCTATCCTATTATCTATTAAATCAAAATTAGAATTTTAAAGAATTTATTTATGTTTTCCTTTGGTTAGAGTACAATAACATTTGTAGGATCTGTAGGAGTATTAACTTTCAGCTACATTGACATGACAGGTATTTTATCCGGACAATAATCAATGCATCTTAACCACAGCAGTAAAGCCTGCAGCCATATCATACCTCTTACTTATTCTGAAAAGATTATCTTGATAAAATCACACTTTCTCATTATTCCTTTACCCTGTGATCCATCATTTATTGTCTTAATCAGGTTTAAACACACTAACAATTCTTCAAATGGAAATCTTCATGCAGCGGCAGATATGTCATACATGTAGTTTAATGTTTGCTATTTATTCTGAAAAGACTATATTGATAAACCTATGTCCCTTATTAAGTCTTAATTAATGTACAATTAAATAAACTAGAGTTGGTTATTGTTGCTTGAAATGCACCACAATATAATCATGACATTGTGGTTTTATAAGAAAACAGTATCAATGATGTGTTCAGCTAAATAATTAACCTAATTCATATGAATTTCAAATATTAAAGAAGCTTACTCTCTACAATAAATGTTTGAAGAGCTTTAAATTTTTTATGAACAATTTTACACCTACAGATATATAAAGTTGATGTAGATATCAGACTGAATTATTGTGACTAAAGAAAACAAAATAAACCCAGTTTTAAAGTGTACAAACATTTTAAATACACTACTTACAGATTATCATAGGTAGATTTTGTTTGTTTAAGAGGATTACTTGTAAATATCATTCATTCTGAATGAAAAGATATCTATCAAATAAATGCTTCAATAGTGTTTTTATAGGTTCTATATATTTAAACTCAGAGCTCACATGTAGCCAGTGAGAAACTAAGAGCAGCTAGAAGTAAAGCACTCCTGGGTGATGTTAAAGAATTTTCATTTAAAACAAATCATCATTATAAGACAGTAGTTAGCAGTAAATTCTGCAGTAACTAGCCAGAAACTAGCCAGTGGTTTTAATGGTGAGCATTATCAAACCTTTCATATGCTAGCCAAAATATGGACAGGTCTATGACACTAGTACAGATCAAGGTCAGTCTCCATCATCACGACAAAACTTTGCGATCAGCCAAATCATTTAAACAATACAAACTGAAATTCATTAATTTAACAAAAATAATGAATTTAATTGATGGTTCTGAATTAAAAGCAGGGAGAATATGTAATTATTATACACACATTCAGTAAGGAACTTGTTACAACTTACAGGTGTACCAGAAAATGAAGTTTTATCTAAATCAATGGACAAGTATATATATCCAGGTTGAATGAAAGTGAAATTTACCTGAGCTACAGCATTACAAAATTCTAGGGAGTTCAGAAACATGGCCATTTCAGGAATATTATGAACATCTTCATCTGTAATTTGACACCAGTCTTCTGATGGTATAATTATTTTACGAGGCAAATCGGAATATAAGCCACTTAGCCCTGTGGCCAGCACCTGTAATAATATCATAATATATTCATGAAAAATTACAGATTATTCATAAACTTAAAATAAAACAGCTCTTACTAATACACTGAAAATTGTTTTTTTTAACTTAGTTATTGACTACTTAAAGATGGATTTGAATTTCAACCTGTGAAATTATTACATAACCCAAGTCTAAACATTATACTAATAAACACAAAGAAAAAGAATACTTGTATAACTTCCTGTATTTGTAAAAAAAAATTTTTATATATAATATTGAAAGTTAAGAATTTTATCTTACTTACAGGACAGAAATCGGAGTTCTCTGCAATGTACTCTCCAATATAAGGATGTTTGGAGGATAACGTCATAATCAGTAAGAGAGCATCTCTAGCCTGTTGGCCAACTTTTCCCTCTCTATGTAGGTATGGGATGAGCAGTGAGAAAATAAGAAACTTTGTCGGGCCATGATCTGCATTCATGTTGAACACACTCTCCAATATAACGGTCTCCTTGGATATGCTCACACACAGCTGGTGTAAAACAAGCACTAAACTAGATTCTATGTTACCAGTACTGTCATCTGAACAGTAGGCCAGAAGGTTTAACAGTGGTCTTATCACAGGTTTATGAATTAAAAGAAGTTGGTGGACTGGCTTATCAAGTGTTCAAACATTCGAAGTTGTTCCTGTACAAGTTTCCGACCATCATCATGGTATCCATGACACCATCCGCAGAACTTTTTCTAATATCTCATGTTCTAACAGGTAATGCAGGATAGCACCTGGCATACCTTGACCATCTTCTCCATCTTCCTGGGCAAGTAAGGTGATCATTTTGCTCAAAGTTATGACTAACTGTATTAATCTCATCATCTGTTGACTTTGTACCTTTCTCTACATCTCTATTTATTATACTGTAAGCCTGCTCCCAGTGATTTTGGAACACCTCCAGGCAAGTGGCTGGATCCGTGTCACGTCGGCTACGACGTTCCATCGGACTTTCACTGTTTATACTGCTAGCATCCGATGAGTTCTTAGACTCAGACCTCTTTTTAAACCAGCTCATTCTGAATGTTTTACTGACATGACAATACTCACAAACATATTGTCATGTTTTATCAGCCAGTCACTGAAATAAATAGGAGCAATGTAAGTTGTTTACACTAACTGGCAAATCATGACTTGTTTACTAGCTGTTAAAAACTCTTTACAAATTTATTGATAACAGACTGCATTGATAATTTACTCACAATTACATGTTTAACATTTTATGTTGCAACAGTTAAAGTCATGTTCTATTGCATTTTTTTTTCACCCAATTGGAACGGGTCCTGTACCTACCAAATTGGGAATTTTTGAGTTGTTAAAAGGGCCAAATTGGGAATTTTCAAAGCGTGAAATGAGGCAAATTGGGAATTTTATGTCAGGTCTTTAATAACAGCAAGAAATGTGAATTATCCTGCTTTCTTAAAAAACATCCAAGTTAAGAAATTAAATACTAAAAAGGTTTGTCATAAATTGATCAATAAATCATAAAACAATAAAGAAGGAAAGTATTTAATCTTTCTGTGGAGTGTAAGCCCAGAATACGGAAGGGTGCATTTAGCCTATTCGTTGTTTGATTAATATGATAATTCTTTAATTGGGAATCCTTTTCTTTTATTAAATAATATGACAAGTTTTACCTTAGTTCATTAAAATAAATACATCTTTGGTAGAGTTATGTACACAGGTAAAATTGCCTTTGAACATATCAATACAATAGATACCATGAATTAATTATTTATTCATTATAAATATACTTTTTCATATTTATATAAATCTATTAATAATAATTTTTCATGTATTTTTTTAATGTTTATAACATATAACATTATTTCATTGCAAAACCGATGACATGTTTCAAGATAAAGACACTAGCTAGAAATGATGCAAAAACTAGAAATGTGTCCCGGATGCCCCCAACACGCCACTGTTTCTGTCAATCTTATGACTCTAGGTCAAATATTTTTTGGACTACATGTGCCACAAGTTGAAAATAAAAATCAACAAAGGGCCATAATTCTGTTAAATTTGGTCGCAGCAAAAATTCCTTCCTTTACTACCATCTACACATTAAGGTTGTTCATCCCTGGAAGTTTAAGCAAAATCTACCATCCGGTTTAAGAGGAGTTGCGTTCACAAGATTTTGGGACGTACGGATGGACACTCGGACGGACAAGTGCAACGCTTAATGCTCCCACTCTGTGGGGGCATAAAAATAACTAGAATGTCAAATTTCCCCGTGACAATTGTAACTGCCTGATAGTGAAATGCTGGAGACTTTCGCACTTCAACAATTGTCATAATAATCATCTGATCATGGTTCACTTAATAACAACTTAATCTATTCAACCGACTTAATTTTAATAGCAGAACCTTTATTGGGATGAGAATATGTTTGAAATTTGGGATTAAACAAACAAAAAAATGATAAAAAGGCGTTTTTATGATCTGGTGAGATAATGTGTGGCAGATATTTTCATTATTTTCACAGCGTTGCATCTTATGAAAAAAGTTTGATCTCAAAAAACTGTGTTCCTTGTAAACTTACAATTAGCAAATCAGGGTCATATGAGTTCGAATGTTTGATTCATCACGAATATTTACAAATACAGGTAAAATTAAAATCTTGACAACTTGCTAAGTTCAAGGTCGAAAAGTCTGCGTCGGATAGATGCTTGAAAAATTCTTTTTACCGAAAGGACATTTGAAAGACGAACAATTTTTTCTCGTTCTTTTCTCTTTTTGTTTTCATTCAATTCCATACCCATATTCTATTCTTTTATATTTAACTATTCTTTTTAATTCTCTATTTTACTATTCTTTTCTCTCTTCTCTTCTATTTTCATCAATTATATTTTCTCTATTCTATTCTTTATTCCATTCTATTCTATACAGTCTAATAGTATTTTCAGTGGAGCAGATTTTTAAGACATAATTACTATACAAGTCTTAAGGCATGATTTACATAGCTATTGAAGAGGTATATTACCTTGGAGATGCTTCATGCAATATAACTATGCTCCAGACTTACAGTTTCTGAGAGAAGATTTTAAAGATTTCATTACAAGATAATGCATAAAGTTAGTATTTATGTTATATTTGTCAATAAATTCATTTAAACTATAAAAGTGTACCTCTGGTTTCAAAAATACACCTTTTAAAAAACATACAATTGGATCACCCCTGGTAGCTGGCATCGGGACAAAATAAAACACTTGTCAGGGACAAAACTTCAATGTGCATTGAGAGATTTTATTATAACTTGGTACAAATTTTCACCAGTATAAAATTCAGGTCCCTTTGACCAAGGTAAAGGTCACACTGAAAAGTCATGGTCTTGTGACCTACTTACCTACTTGTGTATTCGACTGGAACCAAATATCATCTTGGTCCTGTGTTTTGTAAAGGAGTGAGACATTGTGGTGGTTTTATAGCAGTTTATTGTTCACACTGGAGACTAAATTGATGGACTTCAGAAAACATTGCCAGGTTTAAGGCATTGAAAGCAAAACTAATGTACACATAATATAATTTTAAGGACATTGAATGATTTGGACCCTTGATAATAATTGATATATGGTTTTATAGCAAAGGTATAAATATATAGTGATGTAAACATTGCAGCTGATGATAAAGAAACAGAACAAATCATTATAGATTTCAATGTTTACTGCAATATTTCTATAAGCTAAGTTATTAACAAATATTAATAAATTAACATCTATATTAAACATTTGAGATAAAATCATACATAAATAATTTAAAAGAGTAATATCCATAACATTTTTATAGCACTGAATGAGAGCTGGTAAACTTGACCCCTTACTCCATCCATAAGTTTGAGTATACCACTAATCTCTTTCACTGTGTGAAAATAAAGCATTCAATACTTTCCAAATAACTCTCTGGGATAAGCATTATTAAGTATTATAAAGTGAGAGGCTGAAAAACTAAATAATATAGAATTCTGATTCTTTAACACTGCACTTCCTCAACTGTGTGAAGTTTCAATGAAATAGAGTCAAACTCTGGACAAGCATTATTCATAATTTTTATCCGCATTTATCCTAATGAAGAAATTATCAAGCATTTTTAGGTAGCATTATGGTTCTTTAACTTTCTTTGCTTCTAGGAGCACAAAAACCTATTTTAAGCTAAGTGACTTTTACCCCCAATGAGCTCAAAAAAAAACTTCTTAAAGGGCAGAGATATGTGCAACTCAACAACCAAAATATGTCAATAAACAAATGCTCTATGATGGTAAATACTAACATCTGTTTTCAGTCTCGTTGACCTTGACCCCTAATTGACCTCACACCTCAACCAAGGTCACATGTAGTATTCAGTGCATGTTTAAGATGTTGGTCAATAAGTGCTATAGGTGTTATATGAATAGTACATCATTGTCACATGTACAACTGATGTAAGGGTAGGCAAATCAACAACTATATCACCCCAAAATTATAATGCGGAGCATAAAATGGAAATAATAAAATATAAGTTCTCCATCCTATTTTAACATTCACTATAGAAACAATTCATTTCCATCATTAAAATTGTACTTTTTGAAACAAATATCATGTGTTATGTATAGAGTTCTGACAAACCTTTATCATATTTATATCTATACAAATTGTAACATATGAAATGAAGAAAAAACAATTACAAAATACCTTTAAATCTTTGCCCTTACACTTTTTTCTGTTTAAAGGATTTTCATTATATATTTTCTTATTCAAAATAAAACCATTTTACAACAAACATCTTAAAGCACAAAGTTTCATACACAAATAATGTAGCAACATTTAACTGTTTTGCTTAACAATTTTACAACTTATAGAATCTTCACATTAACTGTGTTTCATAAGCTATTAAAAGCTACAAGAAAATAATCTGATACATTTGCTAGCATAAGTCAATTGTAACCATGGCACTGCACTCATTCCCTGAGGAACTGCAGGAACATTTAGATTTTCAAACCAGTCAGGTAATAAAACCCATTCCTAAAGCCACAGCACTGCAATTCGGACATTATCCCAGTTATTTTGATGCCAAATTAAATCTGTGGCATTGACTTAGCAATGTGGTGATAGATGAAAGGAATAACTCTGCTCAGTCCTTCACTGGAATGCAAGACTGTGGTTACAATTTACAGGGGGTGAATGTTGTTTATTCTTACCAAAAGTGACATTATGCTCACTTTTTCACTGTTGAGTTCAGCTGAATTGGCTTTTGGCTATTAAATATAATGTTTACTGACAAATAATTTATGATGAAAAATGTTTAGGATAAAATATAACAAATGCCTACAGCATAAAAGCCTTCCCTACTCTTTTTATCAATTTAAAAGTAACAATACACTCTGAAGGCTATTTATAGAATTTTCTATGAGTCATGTAATTTATTGATAATACACGTGAACTAGTCTATAAAATTGAAAACAATAATGGCTAAATCTTTAAGTTATTTCGACTTTGACCTGTCCATCACCATTTACACATGGACAGGCATAATATCACTTTAAATTCATAGTTGTCAAACAATAGATTACAAATTTCAACCCTGTTTTATTCAAACACGTTCAATTGACAAATTCAAACAATCATCAACTTTAAATCTTTTTCCCCATTGTCTTTTAGCTGAACCACAAGATTTTTATTTTATTTCCTGTCTTCTGATTTTTCTCAGCATGAGTTATTTCTCTTTATCACAATTATCTTGGCACAAGGTTTGTTTTCTAGCACTCAATATGTGTCAATACATCTACGTAAGTTTAAGTCTTCGTATTGGTTTTGCGTAGATTGGTTCCATTAAATGTAAAAGTAGGAAGATAACCATTCCAATCACCAGGAATAAAGAACATCCAGCAATCAACACCGATCGAAAGATGATTGAGTAATCATATTTCTGAAAATAAAAATCATAAGAATTTATTTAATATACAAAATAACTTTTATAAATCACCTTAAAACATCAGATACAGCAATCACATAAGGTCACTTTAAGACCTGATTAATTAAAGCCAGCATTAGAACTAGATGTATGTAAAACAAAGAACATCATTGAATGGTAATTATATAATGGCCAATCTGTAAGTCATAATGATGGTACATTTTGAGGTTATATCTTAAATAAGCACACTTTCTCAATTGGAAAAACTGAAAACCAATAAGGCACTTAAAATTCATAGCTGCAAGAAAACACATTTGTAATATGTTATCATTTCTTGCTCTGGAGTCCCTTAATTAGGCTAATTAGTAAACTAGCACACAAATTTATAAAATAAATTTTAAGTGATCAATATTTTTATAGATCATGCCATTTGTGAAATTCTGATGCTTGCTGATAGACATATTAGTTATAGTAAAAACTAAAGTATATAATGATTCTGAAACTTTAATTCTCAGTTTGGCTAAAAGATATTTGATTATTTAGGACTGATTAGACAGGCATTAAGGTGGCTGTAACAGATCAAAGGATACATTTTTCAAACACTGCGATATAATACATAAAGATTAGTAAAGACATACAAAATGTATTCAATTTCTTCAAATGATGAAAACTCATTTTATGTGATTTTATGATTTCAAGGTGTTGATTCATTATTTTGTGCAACGTTAATTGATTTGAGTCAATCTGAAAGATCTGGAACAGTGATCATTTAACACGTCATAGTGAGAGCATTATTTAGGTTACCTTTGATGGTTTATTCTGAAATGTTTACACAAGTCATAAACACTACTTACAAATACACAATTGCACTGATTAATATGAGCCGCGTCATGACAAAACCAACATAATGGGTTTGCGACCAGCATGAATCCAGATCAGCCTGCGCATCCGCACAGTCTGATCAGGATCCATGCTGTTTGCTGTCAGTTTCTCTACTTGTTATAGGGTTTGTAAGCAAACAGCATGGATCCTGATCAGACTGCGCGGATGTGCAGGCTGGTCTGGATCTATGCTGGTCGCAAACCCATTATGTTGGTTTTGTTGTGACGCGGCTCATATTTCTTCAAGTTTAGACACCAAGTATCAGAATGGATTATAATAAAAAGATAAATCAAATGTTAAATGAGTGTTTACTCAACTACATTTAAAAACAAAGTAAAACAGTACTTAATTTACATTTACATAAAAACAACTATTTAGTCAGCAAATAACTGACTGCCATGTAAATTAATGCACCTTTTTGCAATTAAAAGCATACCCTATGAAATAGACAATACGCTTAAAATACCTTTGTTGTTGGGGCTTCAAAATCTTCTCTTGGTAGAACCAATAATATCACAGAAAACAGAATAGCAAATAGAATCATCACAATACCAACATTCCTGAAATGTAAAAAACAAAACAACTCATTACAACAAAGAACATCAGGTGTTTAGCTCCCAAACTGTTCAAGCTGGGTTTTTCATTGCCAATTGTATCAAGGTTTCATATCAAAATATTTGATTTTTCTGAGGTGTTAAATAGAAAATTTTACAAATTTCCTTTCATTTCATAATGACATTGGCTTATTGTTTTAGAAATGAATTTATATTTTGACAGTCTTTTAAGCAATAGAGTTATTAGAATCAATGATTTTGATGAAACCACTGGTCTTGATAAAACCACTGAACAAATTTGCCTTATTATACATTTGAAATCAATAAAAATCTATGTAATTTTCATTTGCAAAAGTCTTTCTAGTGTTGACAGGGTCCTCATTTCTCAAATTTTGGGGCCAAATTCCCTTCCGCATTTATTATACATTTTAAACATAATCCCCTTATCTATTTTTTTTTAATTCTTACTGCCTAAAACTTAAGACCCTTTACAATATCATACTGAAATTTGCTTTTTGTAAAATAGAATACATAAAACAGTTTAAAACTCAACATTATGAGTATTTTAGTTGACAGACAAAATTCCCCTTAAAACAACTAGATTCTTCTACCCAATGGGCCCCTGCCTGCCCCCAGAAATTTAAGAAAACAAGCAAATTTGTTGCATTTATATCCCCACGGAGTTGGCCCCAGGAACAAATTTGAGTGTTTCAATAAGCTTCGAGCTTCCAACACAAAGTAAAAATAATAAGTATAAACTACATAAAAACAATGTTACATTGATAACTAGAACTCTGCGAGTCGGATGTGTCGCCTTGTGAACAATATAGTTTAGGAGAAATGGCCAGGACAAAAGGGCAATAACTCAAAAAATTAGAACTGCAGAGCAGCAGTTTCTGTGCACTGTACTTCTTATCAATAAGATCTATCATCCTGTGAAGTTTCAAGTCTATAGCTTTTATAATTTAGGAAAATTTGGCCTGGACAAAAAGGCGACAACGACGCCGACAACGCCGACAAAAGTAACCCCTATATGTCGCCTTTTCAAGGCGACACAAAAACTGCTTTCACACTGCTTTATATTATTACTTAAAGTTTGCCCAATCACTTTAATTTAGCCTGGTGGTGGTGTTGGTATTTTTCACTCCAGATCACGGCAGTAATTAAGCCACATTAAATTCACCAGAGCATAGTTCAACCACCTGGGCAGGCTGTCAAGCAGTTTATCAGTCAGTGTCTTTTCTAGGAGGGGGATGGGGGTGAATTCACTCATATTCTTTAAAAATTCCTCCCCATTTTTAGAGAGGCAGGGGTAAAATTCTACATAGAGAAAGAAGGAAAAAGATCAACAAATGTAATAAATTCTCACTTTTCGGTAAAAATACTTCCTGTTTTTTTCAAATCCTAGAATAGACACTGACTGGTAAACTGCTTGACAGCAGTACCAGCTGACATTACTTTCCACAAGGAACTGAAACTTCTGTACATACAAGAGCAGATCGAGGTACAGTGCAAATGACCGTAGAAAGGATTTCATGATGAATCACAATTATGAAAGTGACCTGCGCGGTAAGGGAATCGAACCGGGTTGCCCAATTCACAGTCCAATGCTCAAAATGTGGATGGCTCTTTAATTTTGCCTGGGACAAGAAGCAGCCTTAAAGCCAAGTACATTCACTTGTCCAGAGAACAAAGTCAAGGTTTTCTTCACAATTAGAGGAAAGGGCAATGCCGTTTAATTTGAGAAAAAAGTTAATTGTTCCTGCAAAAGGGGAAGAAGAAAAATCTTGATGTGAATTCAATTCTGTGGAAAAATTCATGATTCTCAAGAATTTTCCTGAGTGATGCACTTACGATATTGCCCCTGTCGATCTGGAAAATACTAAACATAGAAATAAGCTTAATGCCCAAACAAGTATTATGAGGAAAAGGCCAATGCCAACCCCTAAAACAGTGTTATGGTCCGTCATTTTTTAAAGTTATCTCTCGTGTAAGACAAGTCACAACATCTATCACGAATGTCAACAAATGTGTCAGGAAGAGATTTGTAACATAAGAAATAATTGGACGCTTCAAAAATCTAAACCAATGAAATCTTAGCACACATTTCTGCAACATCTCAGTCAGTGAAGAGATCTGTTAAAAGCGTCCAATGATTAAGATGTTATTGAATTTTTATAAAATCACTTTTGGGGAGGTTTCAATGCAAAGACTCGTTAAATGAGTGATTTAAAACATGTAGGTAGTTTCGTTTATAATAATATTTGCAAAAAAATCCCCAAAAAACAACAATTAACCATGCTATCTCCGGGGAAATCCTTCAGTCTAAAATTTAATGATTCGTCCCACGGACGATTCGTCTATGACGATTTTCAAAAAACAAAGGGTGCCAATATAAAGTGTAAATGAGTAAAATTCAATGTTGTTTATATCAATCCAGGACTTGTCTTGTTTATATAAACGGAACCAAGATTGTTTGTTTTTTTAAAAAACAAATCAACTCATTTTCAGGTGTATTTTGGGGTTTGATATATCCTGTTTTCTCATACTCTCGGGGGGGGGGGGGTTAAGGACTAAACTTGGTTGCATAATATTTATAAAACATTCTGTTACAGTATTTTTTGCCTGGTACACAGAGAAATACCTTATTAACAAAATATATAGAAAGAAAGATCGTAACTGTAAGCAAAACAAAAGATATTTCTGCTTGTATAGGAGAGATTTACCGCAAACAGGACGTTTCGGCCCCAAACCAAATCGGCCCCAGTCAAAAAATCGGCCCCTGGACGTTTCGGCCCTTTTCCGCGAGACGTTTCGGCCCCACTATAGTGTATTGCTTGATTTATCAACAACAATAAATTGAATTACAATTAAACAATTATGAAACTTTAATTCTTTGAATAATTATTTATTATCTTTTGATCTCTTGAACGATTTAGATATACGTTAATGTTTTTAAAGGTGTAACAAACAATAAAGGCCGGTTACTTACTTATAAAACAAACCACTAAAACTTCTGGATTAAGAAAGTTACTTACAATTTTTCCTTAGAAAACATTCTCTTTTGATCTTAATTAAACTATACGTAAGTGTAACTAATTAACTGTTTATACTTTATGCTAATTGGCGGTATTGTTTTGTGTCTTGCTTCTTAATCATTCAAATAAAATATTATCTATATATGGTTAATAATTGTTTGTTTGTGTAATTATATTTTTTCAAATAAAGTTTATGTTCTGTTCTGTTTGTATTGATTACTTTCCCCCTACTACTATAATAATCTAGTTTTTATACAAAATGATTAAATATATATATAAATTTTTTTTTTTATTGAAATGCTATTAATATATAGGTTTAAAATACAGTACTTATTCTGGGGCCGATTTGGTAGTTTGGGGCCGATACGTCTTGGGGCCGAAACGTCTCGAAATCGATTTACCAGTGGCCAATATTCTAAAAATAGAATTGCTGATAAGCACTGACCATAGCAACCGTTGTTGGTCGTACATCCTCTTTGTACTACTTAGTCATTTTACATAAGAAAACTATGGTGTTTATGTCTATTAAGAAATAAATATGAGCTCTGTTTCAATAAAGTAGAGGTTTTGATGCTAAAGCATCATTAGTCCCCAAATAGAAAAATGATTGCATTATCATAAATTTAAGAAAATATCAGTTAAATGGTTCATGAATAAAGAAAAGATTAACAATATGTTGAGTAACTATTTATTTACAATAAAGACATTATATGTGAAACAAACTTGCTTAGAAATATTGTCAAGAAACTGTTATCATTTTTTAAATCAGCAAAAAAATAACGTACACTTAATTCATCATAAACTTAATTCATCGCGAATAAAACAAGTGATTGAAAATAATTAAAGTAAAGCATTAACATTAAGCTTGCAAAGTGACTGGGAAAATATGTTTAATTATTGTAAGAAACGATGCAATTCTATTGTACTTTTAAAGGTACTGACTACAAAATTATATAAACAAAACAATATTTCTTATCTCATATTTCCTATTTATTTATTTTTTATTGAAAATAAATAAAACTGTAGGGAAAAGAAATCTTCAAACAATTATAAAAACTGTAGGCAAAAGAAATATTCGAACAGTTATAAAGACATTGTTTAGATATTTGTTATGATATGTGGCCTTAAAAAAAGTTATAATTAGTTAACTACATCAAATATATAATGCCTAGCTTATAAGTATGATATAGTTTTAGAGGTGTACTTGTATTCTGAAATAAATTCACTGAGGTCATTATCATATCTACCTGATCCCACCACAGATGTGACACATGACTATTTTGAGTAATTATGTTGCCTTTTCTTTTTTTTATTGGCTGCTGTAAACATGTTTAACTTGGGATTTTGTCAACTTTTTAAATAAATTAAATTTATCCCAAACATTTTCAAATATCACCAGTTGGTCAAACACCATTTTAACAGTCAATCTTTATAAATATAAGGTCAATTCAGCTCAAATTGACTATGAAAATATGAGCATAATGTCACTTTAATTAACTTGCTTAATACTTAAAACTGAACATGAACTAAGCATAAAGTTTTAAATTATATTTATGTTAACAACACTCAGTTTTGGGTCTTAAGCATACATTTAACAATGGCTGAAATATAATACCCTTGAATCATAAAACATATTTACATTGACAGGGTGAAAAAAGGGAAAATTAAAATGAAACAAAACTGAGCAATTAGCAGGCATATTTCACATAAAAATGATAATTCATAGAACATATGTAGCGAGTTGTTTCAAGATTGATATAGACAAAAGAAATTAAAGTACATGTAGATGTTTAGCAAAAATTTAACCCTTTATAACATCACACTTATCTTATATATAAAATATATCAATACTATTTAGAAAATAGTTTTGTATCTTTTTTCTTCATTTTGAATATTACAAAAAATTAAGTTCAGATAATTCTGATTTTTAAAACTTTGCCCCAGGAACATCATCTTATGTTAACTTTACAGAAAATACTACCATTGTTTACATGTGAATGTACGACCTTCTAAGATTGTGTGTATACGTAGTCCACACAGCAGCTATCAGTGACGTGGTGGTAAATCCTTCCTATATACTGACCTTCACCCTTTATGTGAAGCAGGTTCTTTCTCGTATTCTCGTGGAATCTGATTGGTTGTTAAGGCTGGTAGCTATGTGATGATTTTATTCTACATACCAGTTCAAATCATTAGTGCCACTCCTAATTAAGTGTTAAATGGCTTAAATCTGTAATTTTATTGTGTTTTGATAACAGCTTGGCAGGCCATATCAAACTTTTAGGATCATATTGACGCCTCTTTGGTACCACATGATTTTGATTGTTCCAGAAATAGTTTGAGCTCAATTTAGTGTTGTTGTGTCGCCTCTACGGAGTAGTGGCGACATATAGGGATCACTTCTCCGTCGTCTGTCTGTCCGTCTGTCTGTCCGTCCGTCTGTCACAAAACTTGTCTGGACTACTCCTCATAAACTACTAGTGCAATTTCATCCAAACTTTACTGGAATGATCAGTACCAATTCTAGTTGTGCACATTGTCAGGATTTTCCGGTTCAATGATTTTTTTGTCAGAGTTATGGCCCTTTAATAATTTTTAATTTTAAAGTTTGTCCGGACTACTTCTCTTATACCACTAATGCAATTTCAATGAAACTTTACAGGATTGATCTGTAGCTCAAGTCCTTGCGCATATTGCACTGGTTTTCCGGTTGAATGATTTTTGGCCGAGTTATGGCCCTTTGATAAAAAGGTTTCTTTTTCTGTGTGTTGCCAGATACACAAAAGCTTGTCCGGACTACTCCTCATAAACTACTGGTGAAATTTCATCCAAACTTTACAGGAATGATCAGTACCAAGTCTACTTGTGCATATTGTCAGCATTTTCCGGTTTAATGATTTTTGTTTGAGTTATGGCCCTTTAATAATTTTTATTTTTAAAGTTTGTCCAGACTACTTCTCTTATACCACTTATGCAATTTCAATGAAACTTTACAGGATTGATCTGTAGCTCAAGTCCTTGCGCATATTGCACGGGTTTTCCGGTTGAATGATTTTTGGCCGAGTTATGGCCCTTTGATAAAAAGGTGTTTTTTTCTGTGTGTTGCCAGATACGCAAAAGCTTGTCCGGACTACTCCTCATAAACTACTGGTGCAATTTTATCCAAACTTTACAGGAATGATCAGTACAAAGTGGTTAGTCTAGTTGTGCACTGTCCGTCTGTCTGTCCGTCTGTCACAAAATTTGTCCCAACATGAAATTGGCCATCATGAGGCGACACATGTGATTACTGATCGCTCTTGTTATTTACATAATCTCTCTAAAATATATTAAGTTTACGTTTATTTATTAGTTACTTATTAGTTATTTGAGCATTAAACAATGAATACTACTGTTTTCCATTGCAGTTGTCAAAAATGAAATGTGTTTAGGATAAATAATGTTTCATTATTGGTTTTTAATTGGAGTTCATATCTTTTTTAAAATATCTATTCATGGAACAAATATTTTGAGCTGTATTGTATAAATAGTAGTGTGAGACCGTCATATAAGCGTCTTGCGTCAGGGACCCGCTAGAGGTTTCTGTAACATGGAAAAAACTAGAAAATTCGTGATTTTGGGGGGAAAATTGATAAATTTAATGTTTATTCACTGGATTTTACGATTATTTTCACAGTTATTTTGTTTTTTTATTTGCTTTTGTCGCATTTCTTTTATTTTTTTAATGGGGATGAAAATGCTCTGCTAAATAGACATGTTTTCGGATATCGGCGGAAGTCGCGAGCGTCGCTTCCATCCGTTTTAAATATTCCACAAGAATACGAGAAACCCCGAGAATACGAGAAACAGGGATAATAATGTTATCATACTGGTATAGGCTAACTTTTTGCGTAACTTGAATGTCATTCAAAAGAATACTTAAAACATAATGTCATTATTTATTTATTTATTTAATTATGATGTTTAATAGTTAAGATAAGTCTAGGTAGCAAAACTGTGTCATTTATTTTGTTTGTTTGCTTTGTCTTTTCTTTAAGTTCATTGTTATACAAATAACAAGTTTTTTTTTAATACAAATCAAATTTTAGTTTCTTTAATGTCTTTATTTGATCTTTGATCTCATTATTATTATTGTGATTTACATGTCATTTAACATGACTGGAAATAAAAGTTATTCTATTCTATTCTATTCATACTGTGCATCTCCGCCCTGCGAGAATGATTTTTGATCTATGCCAGGTTGACAAAGAAATATATTAATACTTTTATGAAATGATTTGTGTGCACTCTGTAATCAACTTTATACATGAACACATTCAACTGATTATATTTTTTGGACAAAAATGTTTATTAACTGCAACAAGGGTTGTCCCTCTCAACTTTTTTAACAAAAATATTGATTTTATTTAGCTCACAATTACTTCCCCTTGGTTGCCGGTATTCATGTAAACAAATAGCCGACTAGACATTTTACATTTTTGAATTTGGCCATAAAAATAATTTCATGTTTTATATGATATCTTGATTTGAATCCACTCATCAGAGAAACTAAATTCATTTAAAATCAAATTTCGGGATTAATAATTTCATTTCAGGAAAAGAGTATCTTGAAACTTGGCATTTATTTCTTTTTATTCTATATTTTATGAATGAGTTGAGTATAAATAAATAATAACTGAAATTTATCAAAAACTTGCAGCATATTTGAATCAGTCAAAAATTTTACTATGTGAATAATTTGGAATGCTGGAAAAATTAAAAATTAAATATTGTGTTGCAAATTGACAGAGAGGTGACATAATAAACCCACCCCTTGTTAGCCTAAGTTATTCTTGCATGTTTAACAAGTGTTGTCTGAGATTTTTTTTTACACTCTATGATTCAGTCTTTATTTGGCAGTAGGTAGACTAGTACACGCTACATCACAACAACCATGTAAATTTAAATGTATGAACAGGCCTCGACACTAACATTTTTAGCAGGTGGTACGCCGGACCACTAGATTTGAAAGTTAGGTGGTCCTTCCAGAAGATAGGTGGTCAATTATCATTATTATATCATTTTACTGGAAATGTAAAATAAAAATGTTTAACCTTGATGACAAAGATGTATTATTAACCTTTAAAGAAAACAGATATTTTTAGATATGTATTTTTCATCTAATTAGAAAAGGGAGAGCAAGTCACTAGGTACTCTATCGTAGATTTATTTGTTTGTTTGTTTTTATCTCATTCAAAAATACACAACAGAGCTCTTATTTATGTTAACTTTCATATTGAAGTGATTTCTCCCTCAAATCAAGTTAGGGAATAGTGAAACCATTTGTGTCTGTAATTTTCTTACTGTTATTGAAATATTCATTGCTGATACGTGGTACGTCTTATAATCATGACAGTAACATAGTATCTTTAATAGATTAACATTTTTAATAAAACTAATAAATTATCTTATTCTTGTCTTTGAAACCAATGAAATATCTAAATTATTAAAATAATTACAACGTAATGTTATGTTTAACTGTAGTTTAAATAGCTTATTTTTCTCACAGATTTATAATACAGAAGTTTAACCTCCCTGTTGCTTGTTGGTTGATATTCATTTTTTAAATTGAGTATTTTTAACCTTTTAAATTAATTTTAACTCTAGGAGAAATACATCTCTTATCGTTATACAGTTAAAATAAAGATAAATAGCAAAGAATTACTAGATGTATTTCTACCAGATCATTTCGTTTGCTGCCGTTATTCAAGTATCTGAAATTTAAGTTTATCCGATATCATATAATTACCATCATCGGATACTCACGGTTGATTAACATGTAACATAACATAAATGTTAATGGTTCCGCTGCCGGTATCCAACGATGCATAATTACTAGCACCATTTGAATGAATTTTGTACCTAAATTAATATCACAAATTCTAAACTCTTTTAACTTGCAAAACAAAATGTTAGCGACTTCAAATGAAAGTTATCGATGACTTAAGAACTTCTTTAACTAATCAGAGATTAATGAACCATATACATGTACATCGGACACAAGATTTTTAACAAAATCATATAAACTGTTTTTGACCAAATCGCCATTCTTCCAAATGAGCTTTGCATCAACCAGAAAATTCAAGTGGTCCAACAGACCAGTGGGTTTTTAAATTAGGTGGTCCTTGCCAAAATCAAGTGGTCTCGGACCAACGGACCACCGCTAATGTCGAGGCCTGATGAATTGGCGCATACTAATACTTATATTATAATATAGAGGCTTCACTCATCAGCCTAGATGTTTGGTATGAAACATTGTCTGGTGGACCTCTGGCTTTTGCTTGTATATTAAATACATAAAAAATCTCCTTGAAAACTGCAAAGCTATGTCTTACCATATTTTACATGAAACATAGTAACAAAAATTATTCAAATTATAGCCCTGGAGTCAATATTGGCCCCCACCCTGGGAGAACATAGGTTTGCCTTATATGTGACTTCGCATAGGGACCATTGACTTTCCATAGCAACTAGTGACTTATATAGGAACCATTGATTTTCCATGGCAACCACAGACCTCTTTAGCAACCAGAGACTTTTCCAAAGCAACTAGTGCATTTCCATGTCAACCATTGACTTTCCATAGCAACCAGTGACTTCCTTAGAAACCAGTGACTTCCCACAGCAACCATTGATTTCCATAGCAACTAGGGCCTTTCTTTAGCAACCACAAACTTCCATAGCAACCTGTGATTTCCTATAGCAACCAGTGACTCACATAGTAACAATTGACTGTCCATAGCAACCATAGACTTCTTTAACACTAAATGACTTGCCATAGCAACCTGTGACTTTCCAAAGCAACCATTGACATCCATAGCAACCCCTAACTTTCCATAGCAACCATGACTTTCCTTTGCAACCATTGACTTCCATAGCAACCAGTGACTTTCCATAGTAACCAAAGACTTCCATGGTAACCAGTAACTTCCTATAGCAACCAGTGACTCACATCTATATCAATCATTGACTTTCGGTTGCAACTTTAGACTTCTTAAGTACCCAGTGACTTTTCATAACATCCGTTAACTTGCCATAGCAACCATTGACTTTCCATAGCTACCAATGATTTCTATTCCAACCATTGACTTTCCAAAGCAACCACTGACTTCCATAGCACCCAAGGATTTCCATAGCAACTGTAGAATTCCATAGCAACTAGTGACTTTCTACAGCAACCATTGACTTCCATGCAAACAGTGACTTTAAATAGCTATTAGTGACTCACATAGCAACCATTGACTTTCCATATGAACCATTTACTGTCCGTAAGACCATAACAACCATTGACTTCTATAGCAAACAGTGACTTCATAGCAGCCATTGACTTTTCATAGCAAACTGTATTTTTCCATAACAACCAATTGTTATTGATCTGCTTTGTCACATTTTAAAGATAAACCAGGATTTATTCTATCACTTTTAAGCATGCTTCTATAATACATGTACAAGAAACCTTGATAATATGAGAAACTTGGATATACATGTAGGCAGGCACTCTGAATACTAATTGTATTCCTTGTTTTAGTATTAATTTGGCATGTGTGTTGGCATTGGTGCAGGGGGACGGGGAGGGGGAGAGAGAAAATATGACTTACTCTTAGTTTAACTTAAAATAATTTTCAGTGAACATTATGTGATCAAAAGTTATATTTATCTCTTTTTAACTTTTTCAGAAATACAGAACAAGAAAAAGGTTATGATCACAGTCATATAGAACTATTTTGTGAGAGATGAAATTTTACATGCATTCAGAAGAACCAGAACTAACAGTAGTTATAGTATGGGAAAAAAACAGGTCAGGCACTTTGCAAGAAGCAGTAAACATATTTACGGAATCTTTGAAAAACAAATTCCCTGAATTTAAAACTTTTAGATTAATTTGTACTGTTAAGAATGGCAGAGGAAAAATTATTGAGGAAAGTACTTCAGTGGACAAAGCTGTAAAGCATATGGATGATTTATATGTAAATGTTGAATTTAAAGAAGATGGAATCAATAAAGTATCTGAGAGAGTAGAAGAATTAGGTATTGAAAAGAATGAAAAGAAAGCAGAAAGTGAAGATTCGAAGAAAGATGTTCTAATAAGTAAAAATAATGCAGCAATTATTCATGTTGGTAACTGTAGATATAGAAAGGCTATTGCTGTATATAAAGAGATCCTAGATGAAGATTCACGAAATAAAGCTGCCTACAAAGGTATAATAACATGCTACAAAAAGGCAGGTAGGTTCAAGAAGGCATTAGCACAGGCAAAGAAGGCATTAAAACTGTTTGAGAATGATGTGGATTTAAATATGTTAGCAGGAGAAGTGCATGTTGACTGTGGTAATGGAGATGAGGCAATTGAGTATCTCATGAAGTGCTCCAAGTTAGCTAGGAGTTCTAATGGTCTTGACACAGAGACTAAACATGAACTTCATGTGCTCCTTGCCAAAGCTTACCTTATCAAAGAACAGAAAGATATGGCTATAGCAGTTCTTCAAGGGGTTTTAAGAGAAGATGTGGAACATAAAGATGCTCTTGTACTATATGCAGGGCTTTTATTTCCACTTGGACCATCACAGAAAGAGGAGGCAATGTCAGTTTTAATATCAACTCTGGCAAGAGCTAAAAATGATAAAAAAGCTATGCAAACATTTGCAGAAGTATGTCAACAGCCTGATGGAATGGAAGTATTAAAGGAAGTGATTAAACCAGTGATGAAAGATTCTGCTGCACTTGTGTTCCTTGGGAACTGTTTAAGAGACTTTAGTGCCATTAAAGAATGTCTCGAGTTGTTTAGTTTGGCTTTAGAAGCAGATCCAAGTAATCCTAGCATTGCACTTATTTATGTTCATACTTTAGAGATAGTAGATAGGCATAAGGATATTATAAAGTACTACAAAGAATACTGTAGTAAATATTTAGAAAAGTCTGTAAATAATCTTACATGTGAAAATGTTAAAGATGTTATTGATAGCATACCTGAACAGCTAGATGACTCACTAGTATCAGACGAGGTTGTTGTAGCAACTGTGAAACAAGGTTCTAACTCAGAAATTACTTCATGTTCTAAACAATACACTGATGAAGAGAAATATCTGCTTGCATTCTGGTTTACTCTTGTCAAAGTGTTGTTTATCAAAGGACAGTTGCATTATATTCCACCTTTATTGGAGATGATTCATCCTTTATGTGAAGGGCATGACCTTCACAATAGCAACATTAGAAATGAAGCTGCATATTTCAGCTGCATCAGAGATTTGTTCAAAACATACGATAGGGATATTCCTGCTACGAAGCTCTCACTTGGAGAAAATTACATATATTTTATTGGTGACAGTCACTGTATACCACCAGCTTGGCAGAAAATTACTGTAAAGGTTTGTATACTATTGCATTTTTTGATAATATTCTTTTCCAAAGTTACCCATGCAGACAAAATAATTTTGAAAAGAAATAAAGATAGGTGAATAAGACTAAGAATAGCAAGAGTACTGTATTTATAATATTGAAAATCATCTTACAGTATTATTATTGGAAACACAAATGTACATTAGTTTAAGGAATAACATTCTTGTAATGATGTTTTCATTTTATTTAGCTTTTCCCGACCGAGCCTACCACAGCCAGGTTGCAAGGATGTATTTGGTGTCTTCTGTCCTGACATTTATTCTTTTGTCCATCTCTTTGTCTTTCCTGTGTCTGTCCATCACTCATTGATGGGAACATAAAACTAAAACTACTTCAGTTACAAACTCAAAACTTCATATATGGTTACATCTCATTGAGAGAAAAAATCCAGTGCTGAAGAATCTCTTTTACAAAATTTTGGTTATTGCCATTTTAATTTTTCGTAATTTTTGTCGTGGACATAACTAAAAAATGTTGGATATATCCATCAGTGATAGATCTCATAAGATCACAAGAATAAGTGCAGTGCTTAAGAATAGTGATGGTTAAAAGCCCTAACTCTTTGGTGTAATTTTGGAGTTATTGCCCTTTGTTATGTCTATTACATGCACTAAACTTTTGCCCAGGGCCTAACTCATAAGTATTGGTGATATCAACATGAAACTTCAATGATTGTTAAATCTCATTTAAAGGAAAAATACATGTACTAGTATCATGTCCAAAAACCAAAATTTTCTTGGTATAATTTGGAGTGATTGTCTTCCTATTGCTTATTTCAGTTATCCCCATTTTTTCATCAAGAACCATATTTATTACTATTATCAATGTTAACACATTTAAGGATCTTTTTAGATTGTGCTTTTAGATAGTGATTCTAAGAAAATTTGATGTAAAATCTTTTATAAATTGATACATGTATATCTCTCGATCAGCATTACCAAATTATAATAATGGAGAATTAAAATTTGAATTTATGATGTTTATTCCGGTTCTATTCCTGGATTCAATGAATTTAATAATTTGAGCATAAACAATCTTTCACTACTCTTGAATCCTAAGATTGTATTTCTTATACAAACATACTTTAAATGAATGACCAAATGGCATGGCGTAATTTCAAAGTGATATTGAAATGCCGTAATGTCTCATGTCTTAAAAGAATGTCCTTTTGATTAACACTGCTCAGTTTTGTGGGTTTTTGACATAATAATGCCCTGAGAAACATAATTAATCAGGTTCTTTGTATCATACTGTGGGGGATATCTATAGTTGTTATCCAGAACTAAGCAAATGTGTGTTTTTCCAAGCTTATCCCTTGGTTAAATCAAACTTTCCTGTTATAGCTTCATGGTGCATTACTGTTCACAATAGATAAGTAAATCCATTGTGCTTATGACCAAAGCTGTAAATGAAAGTGTTTGTCCTGGATTAGCTCGGAAAATCTAAAATATTCTTTAATAATTCACGAGTACATGTCTATTCAATAAAATGCTTACTATTTTTGTATTACAGGGCTCAACATTCATTGTGCACCCAATCCTTTCAACTGGTACAAAAATCTGGCATCTAAGACACGAAAGCAAGTTTTATCCAAAGGTGAACTTCCACTCAGCTATTAAAAACATACCAGACAATGCCACTGTAATTGTTTGTCTTGGTGAGATTGACTGTAGAGAAGCCTTACTAAGCTGTTGGGAAAAGGCCAGGTAAACTGTTGATATTAGTTTTTGCAGAGTTACGGTTTCTTAAAGACCATAACTTATAGATTATTACAAGCATTTGTTTCTGCCTCAGCTCACCTATACTTGAAGTGCTTAAAAGCAACCTGTTACAAATAAAAAAGAAAGTCTGCCATATTTTTCTATATTTGTTTGATAGTCCAACATTTACAAGTGTTTCATTCTTACATGCCAGGATATGTTTCCTTTGATTAATACTGTAAACAAGATCTTTTGCTGTTGTTTTTTTTCTGTGTATTTTTAAATGATTGAAGGATGGTTTTACTTTTTGTCCCTGGTTGTCTGTCCATTAATTTGTTAGCAATTTTGGATTGGCCTGCTTTATATCTTTATCTCTAAGAATTTTTATGATTTTTATGGTTAACTGTTTATCAGCTTGAGACTTGCACTTTATGTACAGTAAATAATTCATCAAGCAGGAAAACAAATGTTGTACATTTTTCAGGTATGACACAATAGAGGATGGCATGGAAGCTGTGATTGACATCTACCTTAAAGAAATGAACAATCTGCAGAGAAAACACCAATGGAAACTCTTCATTCATCCTGTGTTGCCAGTCTTAGATGTTACCCGTCCAATAGTATCACAGTTTAATAGAATCTTGGCAACAATGCTGTTGAGAGAGCCAGCAATCCATTGGTTGAACTTTGTTAAAGACCTAACTAATGGTCCAGATGAAGGAGAGATGCTGAAAGAAGAATTCATATTTGATGGAACACATGTTCATCCTAGATATACATCTTTGCTGGCAGATTCTTTGTCAGATTTTCCAGAGATATTTAACTGAACTAAAACATTTGAGTTACTTGTTTGCAAGTTGTTTGCAATAGAATTTTTATACAATTTGCATGTTTCCATTATCTTTCAATAATATGGTTTAATGGTGTGAATTTTTAGCTGTAGCTCACCTGAGCACAAAGTGCTTAGAGGTGAGCTTTTGTGATGTCAGTGTGTCTGCTGTCTGTCCTCCATTGTTGTCCACAATTTCTATGAACAACTTCTTCTTCAGCACTTGATGGATTTTGACCAATATCTACAGGAATGATCCGTTGATGGTCCTCTGCAAACCTTTTATAAATGGTTCCTGTCTGATGCATAAGTAGGAAACAGGAGCAAAAAATAGACTTAAGTCACTTAACAAATGAATGTCTAGAGCTTAGATATTTAACTTGTAGAATCACCTTGCGGTCCTCTTAAAACTTGAATATAGAAATCATGCCCCTGTCTTTAAAACTTTCTTCTCTGAAATTTCATGTACAATGCCCAAAGATTAGATATTTTGGCATGTTCTTCTACAATAGTTATATAATAAAATCATGTCTCTGGTGACAAAACTGATTCCATCCTGGGGATAACTTAGTTTATACAAAATTGTATAGGAAAATACATTTATATTTAGTCTTATTTTATGAAACTACAATGCCAAAAGCTTAGATATTTGACATGTAACATTGACTAGTGGACCTCTTCAAAAATCATAGTTGTGCCTCTAAGGTAATAATTGCAGTACCCAGGGGGCCACTTAGTTAACATAGACTTGTATAGTAAAAAAGTCTCACAAATCTGTTTCTCTGAATGTACAATACCCAAAGCTTAAATTGTAGTTATTCTGCATGTAGCATCACCTTGTGGTCCTCAACAAAAGTGACATAAATCATGCCTCTTTAGTTGTAATTTGTTTGTACATTTTGGTCACTTAGTTTATATAGACTTATGCATTGTAAAACACAATTCAGTCTTGTGTGAGGCCAAGGGCTCAGATATTTGTCATAAAGCATTTTGTAGCAGACAGCTACAAATGTTTTAAAAATTATGCAGCTTGGGTAAAAAATGACAAACCCAATGTGACCTCATTACTGACTTTAACATTGAAAAATAAAAAGTGTGACCTTTCCTAGCGATGTATATCAGGTTAGCAATTCAAGACCCTCCTATTTATCTGATATTACAATTATGCAAAGTTGGCACCTTCAAATGAGCCACTTATTTCAAGAAAATCAAACTTGGGGAAAAAATACAAAGACTGTAAAAAAACGAAAAAGATTCATTTAATAATGGGTTAATGACTGATTTTGCAGTATACACTGTATGTCACCAAATTTCTACTGCCTTACTAACGCATTAAGTAAGTGTTGTTTGAAATGTGTAAATTATTTTCTTTGTTCATTTCACAAAGTTTTACTTTTAAATGCTTTCAAAAAAAAAATTATAAAAAAGGACGAATCTGGAGGTAACTGTTGTGATATTTGAAAGCTACTAAAGTCTTCAAAAATTAAATGAAAGATGATCAAGTAACAATTACTTTTTTTAACCGTGCATGCTTGTTAAATTACACTTTCATTCTATGTCAAGGACATATGACAACTTGCCAGATTTACTGATGTCTACCAAACATTATTAATACGGTCATTATATTTGATAGACTCAGATACAAATGCATACATAGGTAGAGCCACTGACCTTCCATAAGCTAGCTGGGTAATTTTGTGACGTGATAATTAAGAAGTCGGTCATCTCAAAGCGCAGAGAAGTGATGCCTTTATAACCACTGTATGTATCCAGATCACCAGGGCTCGATGATAATAGTAACTTGAAATTTCTGAAACAAACATTTTTCCTCAAACATTTTAACAAGATCTGACAATATAGAACATTAAATGTGTAATGCTCCCCACACAACCTCGATCTTGCATCAATCAAAGGCCTGTCTGTTTCCGCTGGCTACTTTTCTCTCGGCCATAACATTTTTTTTATATTCTACCACTTACTAATTGTTGCTATTAGACATTTATCAGAGGAAAATTTTGATTTTACACTAGTCTATTTTTAGAGATATTTAAATATTTAATACTGAACATTGTGCTACGTATTGATGTTTTGAAGAAGAAAAAACAATTACGTTTTTATCTTCTTATTGCATGCATATTATTGAATCCGATTCACATTATAAGTTTTGGATTCTATAATTATGTTTGATGCTAGAATTTAATAAAAACATACTCAAAAACATTATCTTATCAGTTTTTTTAATTTGAAGTGTTTTACGGTAAAATGAGGGTATTCGATCCGTTAACCTGCCAGTCTGTCCACAGTATTTGTCCATTTAATTATTAATGCTATTGTATAATCAGCTAAATTGTTGTGTAAAATCAATTGACATTAACGAACGAAAACCCTGGACATATACAGAGTAGAATCAAAGCACAGAAGGCGCTGAATTTGTTTGGGTCTCAGAATGTCAGAAAGGTGAAGGCTGTGAGATTATAAACCAATTTGTTTTTGTAAAGTGTCACCAATGCTTTCCAGCGTTTTAATTGTAGTAAATTGGCTATAAGACTAATTTAAACACTGATATTCAATCCAATGTTTATTTGACTTAAATAATTTGAAAAAAAATGCCTTAACTTTGACCATTCGGGAATTATTTTGCTTGAAAATTAATGCGCCTGTCATTTGACCATCTTTACGCAGTGTTCTCCCCTGAATTTTCGGCGTTAGTTTACATATAAAGGGAAGTAACCGCTTCAAAAAAGCGGACTACTTTCGGCACTTGCAATTAACAGCATTAGAGTCTGAAATTTCGCTACCATTATTTGTTTGGTTTGACGACCCAAACAAATAAAAACAAATATACTGGACGCTTGCAACATAAAGACGATTGTTTTATTTATATTTTTTCAGTGAAAAGGCAGTTTAAATACTAAATCATTTTATTTCAAATCAAACATATTCTACAGTCCCATCAGAAATATATTCGATATCAAGCAACCTTGTTTCATTTCTGGTAAGTTATTTAAGGTAAATGTGCGTACGTAGAAAGCAAGTATTTAAAAATGGCAATGATGTATTGAAATCGATCATTTATACTTATCAATAAAAAAGAGCATATACGAGAATTCTTAAGCAACTTTTGATGTCGTAAGGGATTTGCAACAGCATAATCATTATTAAACTGAACATAAAATCGGCAAACTTGTGCATATATATTCATGACAGTCTAATGGTCTACTGTATACCAATCAAGTTAAAAATCTTCCATATATGATCTTTTTTAATGATGCTAACAAAAACTATGTTCATTCAAACCCCATTTTGCTAAAATAATTTATAAGATAGCAGGTGGATTTACTTTTGATAATAGAATTTAGATCAAACATTAGAAGGTATTATAAAGACAACATTAAGGCTGAGTCAGATTTGATTAACTGACAGGGGTAAGGAGTTCCAGAGTCTTATATTCTAGATAGATATAATTAAAGAAGGTTTCTGGTGGGGATAAGGCGGCTATTGTTCACTGCAATTGCTTGGTTTCTGCTTTAGTAGCAAAAAAAAAAACATTGCGGGAGTTTTGCATCCTACATTGTTGTTTTAACGATTTCTTTTCCGAGATAATGAGTATTTTCGTGAACTTTGTCTATCATTGTAGTAGCCTGACATGACACAACAGACTGCTGACCTACTGATATTATCTGAGATGTTCTGTTTTCCAGAGATACCATTAGATATTAGAACATTTTCTAATTTTGGGCGGACGTATATATATATACCGGTATATAAATTGTTATGTTGCACCCTGCAATTTTGATCTGATTATTAACAGTTTTGACATTTCTTTGAATGAAAGGGATATTGCCTTTGAGTATGTACTTTTGTTTTTAGACCAATTTAAGTAAGAAGAGGGTAACGCGTATAATATTTTGATGCTGTATATATCGGGTTTCAATTCAGTATTGCGAGGCCTACATGTATTATAAGCGGCATTTCCTAGTGATTCCTATAAAAAAAGCATTTACATGTACATGTATCTGAATTGATACTTTCCCATTGAGATCTTCATGTAGAGTTATACTATCTTTTACCAGGTTCAATGACCCTGCCTAAATTGCGAACCTTACTTGAATGCTATCAAACAAGGGACTGGACGTGAGGTGGTTGCACACACGTAGTTCCCTACACGTGGGGTACGTGGAGTTCAGAATGCGTTAAAATCCAATAAATTGTAAATTTGTCAATTCCAGCACATATACTTGTCATATGTATCAAAAATCTTAATATCAGCTGTTTTGGAAAAAAAACATATTTCAACGTTTAAGCGCATTTTGGTTCATTCTTTGTGGTTTCTTAAATCCTAAGTTTTTATACTTTTCGCATAAAAATGTACTTTTCGTTTATTAAGATACACCCATTCAATTCGGCATTTTCCGTACATTCTCGGAAACAAAATGGAGTCTGACAGGTTGGCCGATGAAAAAATAAAAAGGAAATTTTAAATACTCCGATAATAAAGGGAAAAGGCCAAATTTAAGTAAGTTATACCGATGCAACAGATCGTAAACAATTACTTCAATCTTTAAACATGTTCGATTTTTGCATAGCATGGAGAAATTTGCAAAGAAAATTCGTCTCTTTGTCAGTGGCAGTGGAGATTATTTTTCAGGAGAATTTTCAATCTTGGTTCATTGTGTGCCATCACGATTTTTATTTAAGTTAATGTTAAGTTTAAGTCATTAAGACATATAAATTGTTT
Organism: Ruditapes philippinarum; assembly: GCF_026571515.1. Classification (NCBI taxonomy): domain Eukaryota; kingdom Metazoa; phylum Mollusca; class Bivalvia; order Venerida; family Veneridae; genus Ruditapes; species Ruditapes philippinarum. The sequence continues at coordinate 83,467 of NW_026859600.1, read as the reverse complement.
AACTTTAGATAAATAAATCCTCGAATATACATGAGCAACAGTATAAAATACTTGCCTAAATTATAATCAATTTATTTTAATGTTTAGGAAGTAGCTAAATTATTTGTCCTGATGTTTGTTGCAACATATTGTTATTAACTTTAGTATATAACAATAACAGCGGCACATACAGCATAGCTTAGAAATTGAAAAATGTTAGTATTTGGATGGTAAAGTAAAGATAATCTGATAATGTTTGTTTTTTTATAAATGCCTGTTAGAAAAACTAAAACTTTTTAATATGAAAGTAGATGAAGCCTGTGAACAGGGTAGTCAGATTTAAGAAATTGTTCCTTTTTTTGTTTTAAAGGTGTCATTTGAAAAGTTGTGATTGTTCTGATGTTGAATTGTTCAATTGTCATTGAATTACCTTACAATTGGTGGCGCCCAAATACTTGACATAGAAATGGCACTGAAAATTTCACTGATAGACCTGTACAGGCAAACTAGTCAAATCGGCCCCAAGTCAGATCGGCCCCAAGTTAGATCGGCCCCTAAATTAGTCAATTCGGCCTCAAAATTAGTCAAATCGGCCACACACCAATTTTAAAAAGTCAAATCGGCCCCAAAACTAGTCAAATCGGCCCCAAAACTAGTCAAATCTGCCCCAAAACTAGTCAAATCGGCCCTAAAGTTATTTTTATGAAAAAATCCTATTTTGGTTAAAATAATGTTATTCGCCAAAAATTACAAGGTTATTAACTGAGAATTGTACTATAACATAAATGTACCAATTAAAAATAATTCATTACGAAATTGAGACAGTTTTGATGCTAGTGATAATTGTTATTAATGTAATTATGCAGGTTTGCTTTTTGTTGATTGATTTCTACATTTAATTACAATTAAATATCTGAACATATAAAGGTCGGTCTACGTTTTGAAGATAAATAATTATGTGAAAAACAAACATTTATCACGTGTCTTTAATCAATTCAGTCATTGTCACAAATAATCATGCATTGAATTCGACTTTTTTAGCAAACAATTTTGCGTGAAGTGAATTTAATCAGTTATGTATAAAAAGGTTGATTTTTTTAGCAACAGTCAAAAATGTATTTTACTAATTTTCTAAATGCATTTTTGTGTCGCCTCTACGGAGTAGTGGCGACATATAGGGATCACTTCTCCGTCGTCTGTCTGTCCGTCTGTCTGTCTGTCCGTGCGTCCGTCACAAAACTTGTCCGGACTACTCCTCATAAACTACTGGTGCAATTTCATCCAAACTTTACAGGAATGATCAGTACCAAGTCTAGTTGTGCATATTGTCAGCATTTTCCGGTTCAATGATTTTTGTTAGAGTTATGGCCCTTTAATAATTTTTAATTTTAAAGTTTGTCCGGACTACTTCTCTTATACCACTAATGCAATTTCAATGAAACTTTACAGGATTGATCTGTAGCTCAAGTCCTTGCGCATATTGCACGGGTTTTCCGGTTGAATGATTTTTGGCCGAGTTATGGCCCTTTGATAAAAAGGTTTCTTTTTCTGTGTGTTGCCAGATACACAAAAGCTTGTCCGGACTACTCCTCATAAACTACAGGTGCAATTTCATCCAAACTTTACAGGAATGATCAGTACCAAGTCTAGTTGTGCATATTGTCAGCATTTTCCGGTTCAATGATTTTTGTTTGAGTTATGGCCCTTTAATAATTTTTATTTTTAAAGTTTGTCCGGACTACTTCTCTTATACCACTAATGCAATTTCAATGAAACTTTACAGGATTGATCTGTAGCTCAAGTCCTTGCGCATATTGCACGGGTTTTCCGGTTGAATGATTTTTGGCTGAGTTATGGCCCTTTGATAAAAAGGTGTTTTTTTTCTGTGTGTTGCCAGATACGCAAAAGCTTGTCCGGACTACTCCTCATAAACTACTGGTGCAATTTTATCCAAACTTTGAAGGAATGATCAGTACCAAGTCTAGTTGTGCACTGTCTGTCTGTCTGTCCGTCTGTCACAAAATTTGTCCCAACATAAAATTGGCCATCATGAGGCGACACATGTGATTACTGATCGCTCTTGTTAATAGAGTAATTTTCAATTTAAATTATAGTTTATTGATTATAATAAATAGACATGCAATGCTACTGGAAACGAATGATTGATGCAATTAACGATAATTAAGTGTGAACAACGTGCTACCTGATTAAACGTGACGGTACAAATTATGTGATGTTCAAACTTAATTTGATTTGTCGCACATGAGTGGATATAGGAACACGCAGACAATATAGATATCATATATGAATGTATAATTTGATATTTAATTGAAGACCATCATATATAAACGTAAATTCTCAAACTGTCCCTTTAAAAAAAAATCGGTATATAATTATGTGAATATATATAACTGCTTGAATTTATTATATCATGATTTCTTGGTGCATGCATTATAATAAATAATCTGGATATATTATATATTTTATCAATCTAAATTTAATTTCTTTAAATTAAAAAACTATAAAAGAACATAAAAGAAATTATATCACCAACAACTTAAGACGTCCGCGTTTTAGACTGTGCGTCTTTAAAGCTAAAGTAATCACATTTAATTAAAATTTTTGAGTAATTCTACTTACCTAGATTCCATCTCTGTGTATAAAATCATAATTAACAAAATTGAAAAAAGTCTTAGTATAATTATAAAAAAACATATATATTAAACTCTGTTGGTAAAAATGATTTCAAATGCATATAATCAATTAGATTGATTATTATATGTTTTGTTCTTGTTTTCTATATATATGTAATCCATTGTTTGTCATTTGGTATTCCCATCCACACAATTGTTTTTTAACAACATTTAAAAAATAAGAAAATGAATAATGAATTTAGAAAATAAAAAAAAATGGGGCCGATCTGACTTGAGGCCGATTTGACTATTTTGTGGCCGATCTGACTTGGGGCCGATCTGACTTGGGGCCGATTTGACTGTAATTCTTCAATTCCCTGTACAGTATAGAAATCTACTTTGTATAAAATTGGACATTTTTTATTGTTTTTTCATTTGATTTCCTTTTTAGCTCGACTATACGAAGTATATGGAGAGCTGTCCTACTCGCCCCGGCGTCGGCGTCCGCGTCCAGATTTTAGATTAAAGTTTTGGTGCAGTAAAATATTTTTCACTATAACTTTGTCATTTCTTAAGGTATCAACTTCAAACTTCAAATATATGTTCCTTATCATCAACCACATCATATGTGACAAGGTTCATAACTCTAGCACCAATATTTTCAGATTTATCTCCCCTTGAACTTAGAATTTTCCTTAAAAAATACTATTTTTTACTGTTACTTCCCTATTTCTTAAGGGATCAACCTCATACTTCAAATATATGTACCTTATCATCATCCCCATCTTATGTGACAAGGTTCATAACTCTAGCACCAATAGTTTCAGATTTATCTCCCCTTGAACTTAGAATTTTCCTCAAAAAGTACTATTTCTTACTCTTTCTTCTTTATTTCTTAAGGGATCAACCTCATACTTCAAATGTATTTACATTATCATCATCCCCATCTTATGTTACAAGGTTCATAACTCTAGCACCAATATTTTCAGATTTATCTCCCTTTGAACTTAGAATTTTCCATAAATTTTTTTTTTTTTTTCTGTTATTTATTTATTTCTAAAGGGATCAACTTCATACTTCAAATATGTTTACGTTATCATCATCCACATCTTATGTGACAAGGTTCATAACTCTAGCACCAATATTGCAAGAATTATCTCCCCATAAACTTAGATTTTTTTACTAGAAAAATGTTATTTCTTATTATAACTTTTTTATTTTTAAAGGTATCTACCTCAAATTTCAAATACTTATTCCTTATCAACAATTACATTTTATGTGACATTGTTCATAACTCTTGATGCAATATTTACAGATTTATATCTCTTTGAACTTAGGATTTTCTTTAAGAAATATAATAACTTCTTTTCCTTTTTAAGGTATCTACTTCAAACTTCAAATATATATTTCTTATCATTACACAAATGTTGTGTGACAAGGTCCATAACTCTAGCATGACTATTTCTAGAATTATGCCCCTTGATCTTGGAATTTATGTTAACAAATATTATTTTTTTACTATAACTTAATACATAATTATACATAATTGATTTTTCTTTCATAGTTTTGTCCTCCTTACTGCGTCCAGTATTTCATTAGTCAAGCTTCGCTGTCTCCTGTGACAGCTCTTGTTATTACACACATGCAGTCTAAAGCTAGGCTTGCCAAGGAATCCGGGTCAGCTCGGCCCTTAAACATACTCGGCCCCCGAGTCAGCTCTGCCCTATTCCAACTCGGCACGGGTCAACTCGACCCACTTTTAAAAATGGGTAAAGGACATCAAAGGACTCCTATTGTCAGGGGCTATTATTATCAATCAATGTGTATGTTAAAGATACCGATTAATTAGGTGATAATTATGATTGACTCATTCATTCAAATTTGATTAGTGACCACCTGCAATTAATTAGAAGCTTATGCTATTAAGTAAACACATTTTTGTTTCATATTTTTTTGAAAATTATTTTACAAACAAAATGCATCTAAGGAAACACATTTTTATCTATATATTCACAGGCACAAGTATCGGACCTGGGAAGAAAAAATATGAAGTTATTTTATCAATCTGTTCATATTTTTTCTTCCTAGGTTCGATAATCGTGCCTGTGTCTATATTAATTTTATCGAATTTGCAATACAAATAAATAACTTTTTTTTCTAAATATACTTTATTTCAGCAGAGGTACAATGTATAAATATATAATAATAATAAGATATTTCTTATTATTCATTTACCTTAACAACATGCAAAGCAAAGTAAATACGTTAAAGGGCTTAGGCCTATATATTTTTGTAAAGTGGGCCGATTTGACCTGTGCCGAGTTGACCCGTGCCGAGTTGGTATAGGGCCGAGTTGACTCTTTTCCCTTGCCAAGCCTGGACCAGACTTTCCCATGTAAAATACTGGAAGAAATAGTAAAAATAGAATAAAGACATAATGTTAAAACAAGTTAATTAAGTGATGCATATACCATTTAAGTACAATAATCAGATAATTAAGTGAACGAAAATAAAAAGAATATTCTACCATATTTTAGTTACCATCTTTGCTCTAAGGTGCATTGGCTTAAAAGACTCAGTCCAAACTTATGTTTTCTAACAAGGGCGTTTTTTACATACACCCTCTTTTACGTCATATTTTTGCAGACTGACCTCATCCTGGCATTGATTTTGCTGTGAATAATCAGCTGAAAATTCATCATTTTTTCTGAAATGTTCTTAATTTGAAAAAAAAAAATTATAGAAGCTAATTTCTGTTGCTTTTTTTTTTTTTAATTTTTGTAAAGTAAAGTTTGTCTTAACTTGAAGTTTTTAGTAAAAGAGTGCATAAGCTGTAATGGCCATTTAACAGACATTGAATAAAGGACTGCTGCGAGATAATGTTAACTTATGCCCTATTATACGGTATCTTGGTGGCTGTAATAATTTTTGTTGAATTTTTTTAAATTGTTGTCATTAGCCATTATCCATACAGAGCATTGTAAAAGTCAAACTCTGTTATGATACCAGATTCATGAAAAATGGCCAGGATCTGTTAGTAACAGATAGGGTTCAGTTGATAGCTCAGTATACTTTTTAAAGGTTAGACTTTCGAACAGATTATATCTTAAGATTTTAGTACATTGTACAATTAGAAAATTTAACTAATTGAGATGATGTATTAGCTTCTTTTCAAGCCTCCAAAGACTATAAGATATGATTCTGTTGGTCAAATGAAGAGTAAGACACGCTAAACAGTAAAAATTAATTCTATTCATTTCTTGTATCAAGTGAACAAGTTAAAAATGCTCAAAAGGATATTGATGATTTATTAACAGTCAAACCAACTGAGTTTTGGAAACAAATTGGGAAGATTGGTATTGGTAATGAGAGAATGAAAAATATTCCATTTGAAACAGTTTTGCCAGATGGTTCAATTAGTACCAAACCTACGGTTGTGCTCGAAAAATGGGCATCTGACTTCTCTGACCTTCTGAACACAAAGGGTGATGGCAGTTGTTCTCAGTATGTGGGTGGGGCCTGTGATAATGAAGTCGGTGACTTTACACATTTTAACCCAAATTCAGAAATATCTGTTGAAGAGACATACAGGGCCCTTATTAATGCAAAGTCTGGTAAAGCCCCTGGTCATGATGATATACCGGTTGAATTGCTGAAAAATGATCCGGCTTTATATACTCTCACGGCTTTATTCAACCAATGTCTAAATACTAACATGGTACCATCGGCCTGGTCTAAGGGTATCATTACTCCAGTACCAAAGTCATCGACTTCAGACCCAAGGGACCCACTTTCATACAGGGGCATTACTCTTGCACCATCAATGTATAAGGTATATTGCAGTATTTTAAATGAAAGAATTTCTAAATTCTGTGAGAGTGAAAATATTATACATGATGAGCAAAATGGTTTTGTTAAAGATAGAAGTACTATTGATCAAGTCTACACCCTTACAAGTATTGTTGAAACAAGAAAATTGAAAAAACAAAGTACTTTTACAGCCTTTATTGATTTCAAAAAGGCATATGATACTGTACCTAGGGCTAAATTATGGACAAAACTACAACAGTCAGGTCTGTGTGGAAAAATTCTCAAATCTGTTATTTCATTGTATAAAGATGTTCAATGCTGTATAAGGTTAAATGGTTTTGATTCACAGTGGTTTGAAGTAAATTGTGGTTTGAAACAAGGCTGCCCGCTGTCACCTATACTTTTTAACCTATACATCAATGACTTAGTTACTGCTATAAAAGAAGCAAATATTGGAATTAAAGTAAATGACGAGCTGTTAAGTATTTTATTATTCGCAGACGATATTGTTATCTTAGCGGAAACAGCTGCAGATTTACAAAAGCTGCTTGATATCTTAAATATTTGGTGTAATAATAATAGTATGGTTGTTAATTGTAACAAATCTAATATTGTTCATTTTCGACCACATAGTTGTATTCAGACAAGCTCTGTTTTTAAAATTGGACCGTCACACCTACAGATTACTCATAGTTATAGATATCTTGGTGTTGTATTAAATGAATTCTTAGATTTTACAGAAATTGCCAAAAATGTAGCCATGTCCGCTGGTAGAGCACTTGGTTTAGTAATCTCGAAATGTAAAAGTTTTGGTGGTTTTTACTTTTCAACATTCACAAAGCTCTATGACTCCATGGTTCTACCTGTAATAAATTATGCAGCTCCAATATGGGGTGATAAATCCTACTCATGTATAAATGCTGTCCAAAATAGAGCCATGAGGTATTTTTTGGGAGTTGGAAAATACACACCAAATGCTGCTGTATTGGGAGATATGGGTTGGAAACCAATATTTGTAAAACAGTGGGGTGCTGTTACAAGGCAGTATTGTAGATTTTTAAAGATGCATGGCTCTAGATTAAATAAAAAAGTTTTTGAATGGGTTAAATTGTCATCTAATATAAGATGTAAAACCGGAATATTTCGTATAATGGAAATGTACTGAAACATTGGAATGTTTAATATAGATAATTTACAGAGATGTACTAAAACTGTTGTAGACACTTTAGAAAATAAGCTGTTACAGATTGAAATTGAGAAATTGAAGCAAACTGTAAACAGAGTTGATTCAGTAAGAGGTAATGGTTGTAATAAGTTGAGATCTTACAGACTTATAAAGTCTCATTTTGTAACTGAACACTATGTTAAAGAACCACTTCCTTTTCATTTTCGAAGTGCTATGGCAAAATTTAGATGCGGTGTGGCACCGATTAGATTAGAAACTGGGCGGTATGAAAATCTTAATGTACATGACAGAACTTGTTTCAATTGTTTAAACTGTATTGAAGATGAAGAACATGTTTTACTGAAATGTCCATTGTACACCTCCATAAGAGAGGAACTATACACACAGAGTAGAAGAGTTTTTAATGGGTTTGATAATTTATCTGATAAGGAGAAATTTTGTATATTATTCACTGATGTAAACATAGTTAAATATACAGCCAAAGCCTGTTTTAACATTTTAAAGGAAAGAAAAATTTTACTGTACTGTAAATAATATAAATGTCTTTTTAATAGTACAGTGTTTATTTTAACATTTGAATTGTATTATTAGTAGTTGTGGGTATTTAAGATAGAGTGTTGTGGATCTTACAGATTGAATTTATTTTATTATTATACATTTTAGTATTTTAATTCTCTTAAATTTCATTAGAATTGTTATACATCAGACTAGTGAATTGTTTTATATATAGACTTTTAGACACATTAGTAGGAATATGAAAACTTAAAATGATAGATCCACAACATTCCCAATTCATTCATTATAAGTATGTATAGTATATAATCATATAAGTATGTAAATATGATCCTTTATTATATTTACCTATAGATGTAAGCTTTGCTTACACGTCTCTTATAATTCTATACTGAATGGCATATGTACTTTTACCAGTTTTAGTCTTTTTTATTGTGATATATATAATGTACATGTGATGAGACGTAAATAAAATATTTGAATTGAATTGAATCAATTTCAAGATTACCAATGTCCCATTGGCACCAGGATTTTAATCAAAAGTTTTTATTTGTATAACAATTAACATTGTGAAGAGTCAGTTATTCTTATAAACAGTCAAAGTTATGTTGCCAATTACTTGCTAATCTGTCTACGTAATTTTGCCTGGATGTTTATTTACCAATTGTCACCTTTGAAACCACAATAAAAGAGTCTTAGACATGTATAAGCAATTAACACAGCAGGGTCCCATTTCTCTCAACTTATTATTATTACACTTTATTTCCCATTTTCATAGATTTTAACATAATAGAAAAAACATATATATATATATAAATGTACAATCACAATCATTACAAGTTATACAATAATTCAACATATAGCAAATATAGGTCATGGTGTAAACTTAGGTTAAGCACATAAATTTATATGCATCATGATATAATTTATACATATTTACATTTGTAACAAAAGATGCTGTGATATATATATATATTTATATATATAATTTATTGTCTAGAATTCCATTTAAGTAAACATACCAAATTTGATATTTAATATTGTAAGGGAATAAAGATGAAGTGAGCCACTGATTTGTAGAAAGATAATTGCAGGAATTTTAAAGAAAAAATATTAAAACCCAATGACTAAAACTTCTTTGAATTAAAATCTTTTGATTATAAGTCATTTGCCTGGAAAACTAGAAAAAGTTTAAAAGTGGTCGTGGCACATGCTTTGAAGGGTTTTCCTTCTTGATTTTGGGTGAAAGACGAAGGCTTATTAGTGGACAGTGCTGGATAACATTGAAAATAATGTGTTAAGACAGTAATATATATTATCTAAAACAACTTATTTAATTTAATAATCAGTACAGTTATCTTTGGGAACAACTGTCAAGGGCACTTCATTAGTTGTTGGATATGAATCAGCCTCAATGTTTTATTACAAATTAATATGCATTTATATGCAAGAATTGTGAAATACTGTATCTTAATTGTAATTGTTGTTTGACTAGATATTATATTGATATGTTGGGATATAATTATCATTTCAGTGTAAACATGCTGACTGTACAGCAGGATGGCCAATAATCGACTGGATATTAATGCCGCTACTGTAGATGATTTTGAACAACTGATTGGTATAGGCAGAAATAAAGCAGAGGCTATTGTAAAGCATAGAAAAGTGAGTTTCTTACAAGGTCTTTGGTTTTTTCAACTATTCAATGAATAGGTACAGCTATTGCACTTACCCTGATGTTGGTGTCGGCATCACACTTTGGTTAAATTTTTTGCATGTAAGTTGGTACATAATGTATCTATAAAACTACTGAAAGGAATTGGCTTATACTTCACACACTTACTTGAGAGCACAATAAGAGGTCACTGTCCAAGGCCCATAACTAACTTGTCTTTCTGTAGAAAATTCTACATTATGCCGACTTGTTTTACTATCAAGCACTGCCATTAGTAGAGCATGCTATTGTACCAACAGTTCTTGTTTTGTACAGTGTTGTTAATCTTTTATATTTATCTTTGCATGAAATTGTCTCAAATAAAACTCTGAATTATTGAATAATATTTAAATTTTAAACTAAAATTTTAATACTAATGTTATGTACAGGTAAGCTACAAGTTGTTAGATGGATCACTAAGTACAGTATTCGAAAATTAATTCTTTTACTTTGTCAATGTTTCTGATTCTAATTGGTCTAATAATAGATTTGAATAAATGTCCAGGTATTCTACTTTGATTTAAATGATTGACAGTTAGATCATCAAAGTGTCTTGATATAGGTACATGTACACCTTACATTGTACACATCTATTTTAAAAGTTTTATTGACTCAGACAGTGGCATTAATTGACTCCAAACTTAGTTGCAGCTTTCACAGTTTCACATCATGTGTTAATAGAAAGAGAAGACACATAATGCCGGTTACGTACATAAAAAATTATCACTATATCCGGATACAAACTATTGTATACTAATATTGTATATTGTATTGACATACATGTTAATATGTTAGTCACATGTACATGGCATGTTGTGAAAATTATTTAGAACAATTTTACTCTCTTTATAAATGACAAAATCTTATAGGATTTCTGAACCCATACACTTTCTTTTTCATCAACAAATGACAGAAACCTGTTTCAGTGAACCAAATTGTTTTCTTCAGATAAACTTTTCTTTTATATTTGCATGGTATAATATTATTTCAAAACTATGTTAAATGAAGATAAAATTAGGTAACCCTATTCTTAAATTGATGAAAACATATTTGTTATTGTCGTCAGTATTTTTCAAACAAGATAGTAAACGACTCTTGTTCTTATATTCTTTTTATTTGACGCATAGGGATCACTATCTACCGTCTGTCTGTCTATATGTCACCAAATTTGTCTGGATTACTCCTCAAGAGCTGCTGGTTTTATTTCATCCAAACTTTACAGGAATGATCAGTATTAAATATATATGTGCATATAGTCAGCATTTTCCAGTCCTAAAATTTTTGTCACAGTTATTGCCCTTTAATTATTAGTGTTTTTTTAAGTTTTGTCCAGATTACTTCACTTATACTACATTAAACAAATGCAATTGGAGTGATCGTTACATGATTGATCGATACCAAACGTTCTTGCACATAATTAATGGGTGTTCCACATGAATGATTTTTGGCAGACTTATGGCCCTTGAATAAAAAAGTGTTTTGAATGTCAATGATTTTTGTGTCTCCTGCTTCTCAGTAGTTTCAACATGCTACATAGAGAATAATAGGTTGGTGCCGTGGATGGAGAAAGTTTATCTGGCGAGGCGGAGGAATTTATTGGGTGAGCCGAAGGCGAACCAAATAAATCCGGAGCAGAGCCAGATAAACTTTCTCCATCCACGGCACCAATCTATTATTCTATTTATCCTGTCACCGTTTTTTTTAAAGAATTTTATTAGGCAAACTACCTTTAATCACACTATCGGAAATGTTTCTATATAAACAAAGAAGGCCCGAAGCGTGCATTATTCTACAACAATGCACTCGCCGTTCTTATTATCTCCCTGTGTATTTTCACATTGAGGGCACCATTTTGTTTGAAAAATGTGATAAATAAAAACAATTTTTTGTTGAATTTTGTTGTGAAAACTATCTAGAATGAAAAAAAATGGTCTAACTAAGAAAATGAATTCGAACACCAATATCTTTTATTCAGTCGTTAACGCTGTACAGACGTTTAAAGTATTGTTTACGTGACGTCACAATGTAGCGCCAAACAGCACGGTGCAAAACAATCAAATCAAGTACGCTATTTTAATGTCGCAAACGAGTTAAGTTTTACATTTATTTCTCTTTTAATAATTTTTATTTCGCTTGAAAAATTATAGAGTGGAATAAAATAAACAAACAAAGTTTTATCAACGTTTCCAAAATTTGTTATTCTACACACAGAAGATTTAACGACAGTTTTTATATTTTTTCTTGAAAAGTAGTCCGGAAAACATGCATACCACGTGATCAAGTGCCGTAGATCAGTAAAAATATACAGCACCTTGTTATCAGGCCGAAATTGATACAAGTGACAGGATAAAAAGTACAGTTACAGCGACATACAGGGAACAAACTGGACAATTATCCCTCAATACAACTGCCTAATTGGCAGCAACACATGTGATCACTGATCCCTGTTGTAATTGTAACCCATGCTATGTAATGACTTTTGAAAATTATCTCACTGTGTGTTGGTACTTACACTGTATTTTGAGACAGAAACACAAACAACCAGTCACATTTGTAAGTCCATTAATTGATACTGGAATAACCAAATCATTGAAAGTTACTCAAGTAGTCGCGGATAGATATGTTTTAAAATACATGTATCTTAAATGGCCTTGGTTTAAGATTTATATTTGCTATATGTATTCCGTCAAATTAACTTGCCTACATCGCCTGTTTGTGTGTTTGGAATTATTTCACATAAGATAATGCAATTTTGATTATCCTAAAGGATTATTTCATTAACCTGCTAAGATTGAAATAAAATGCATAGTTATTTTGTTGTTTTGTAAAATATAATAATTTATAAGTAATAAGTCAGTTAACCTAACAGCACTGAGTTGAACTAACTTTGAATATCTAATTTCAGATGAAGACTGATAATAACTTGTAATTATATAGTTCAAATAGCCTTTGGACAAAAAATTCAATATTTGTTCCCATCCCTAAAAATAATTATTATAAGTAATGTTTTTAAAAAAAAAATGATGGGCATCAGTGATGAAAGGAGATAATAAATAGTTTATAATAGCCATGTTTTTTTCACTCCTTAATTAATATAACAAAATGCGGCTATTTTCAGAGTGTTGGTGGTTTCCAGAGTGTAAGTGATCTTTGTACTGTACCAAGTGTGGGTCGGAGTGTCCTTGACCTTAATAGGCGACAAATTTGCTGTAAGATAACTGGTCGGACTGGCAGGTAAGTTTTACCATTGTAATTGTTGATGTGAAAGAAATGGGGTAATTTTTATTTCATTGCCTAGGAACTTTTTTGATCTCCATGCCAGTTTCAGAATATTTCTAGTATTTACAGCATAAATGATAATTATTACATGTATAATTATGATTTACGTGTAAATTCTATTGAGCATACTATGTCCTTGTAATTAAGTTTCCCAGCATTTAGAAATGGGAGTGACAAATTCTAATTATGTTTTATGAAAAATCATGTGAACATGGCATCATAATCTTATGATAAATCACTTTGGTTTGACACATTTTCTAACTAGAAGTGAAATCATGTTGTAACACAGTTACTGTATTCTAGGAATGAAGTCATAGTTCATTCTTTTGCTAGATATTGTTCACTCATACCTTGTAACTAAGGAAATTCAATTAATTCAATTTAAATTCTAATAATTGGATATACAAGGGAAAAAAAGATTTTTTTTTAAAAATGGTTGCTAATGCTTGTGAAAATTTTAATCATTGGTATAATCTACCATTTATCTTATTTTGCAAATAAATTTGTGTTAATGAAAGAAATTACAAAAAGATTATTCTATGTAAATATTTTACCAAATAAATTTGATGTTTAACCTATGTACCCTTGACAAATATGTAAGTAAGAATACAAATGGATGTAATATATATTATAATTTTAGAATAAGTTTGTATATTACTTACTGTAGGAACAGGATGTGTAAGATTTTTTTAAATATGAAAAATTAATTGTTCTTATGGTAGAAATTTGCTGGGAAATAGTGTTGTGATTTTTGATGTCATTTCTTCTTGAAAACAATCCTTTCTTGTAATATTGATGCGACTTATAAAACTATCATTGATCATAAAATTGTGTACGGTGAACCTTGAAGTTAGATAAATATTGTTAATGCAATGCAGTTGTGTTAAACAGGAGTGTAGAAATTATATAAGGCAGGTAACATTGTAACATTTTATCATTGAGATGACTTATGTTGCCACATTATTAATATTTAATGAAAATCTTAAAGTAAGTCAAAACAATAGGAAAGTTTTTGAATTTATTCACCCTTTTTACCCTTATTTTCCTGGGTTTTTTTAGGGTTAGAAGATTACAGCTTGATTGTTCAGGTAGTTCTACAGAACAAGGTTCGTCAAGGGCAATTCGAGCTGTACTGCGTAATAGAGCTGAACCACGGACACCTAAATCAATATCCCCACAAAAGAAATGTAAATCAGGAATTGGAAATAAAAGGATCTCTGTAGATAAACAAACTGATAGTGAAAATAAAGATACAACAAAGGATAAGTTAAAATCTCCAGCTGTAGTTAGTAATGATGACCAAGCTTCTACTTCTAAAGACTCTGCCTCAAATACTAGTAGTACATTTGGACAAGTTTCCAAGTCATTCCTAACACCAGGGCCGTCAGCTGACAGTATATTACAGGAAAATGAGGACAATGCCGAGGAGGAGGACGACGACAATGAAGATTCAGAAAGTATTCAAGATGAGATAAATGATGCCAGTGATATTGAAGATATTGACCCTGAACTAGACGAAGATGACAGTCATGAAAATATGTCAGATGTTTCCGACACAGTTTATAGCCTGTCAAGTCAAAGGTCGCGGATACCTGTGCCAATATCTGGTTCATTGACATCCCATAATCTTGTAAGTATATAAAATTGATTTAATCAGTAATGTTTTGGCTAACATTCATTATTAATTAATAAAGATAATAGAGAATATTAAGCATAGACTAACTGAGTTATAAAATTGTTGCAGCACAATAGTTATAGTCAATTTTTAGAGGATTAAATCACTGATGTCCATAGACTTAACATAAAGCTTATTATATAGGCTTGGCTTATTGATATTATTTAACCTACAATATAATAACAAAACTGAGAATTAGTACTGTCATCCTTGTTAATCAAGCTGATAAGTGATGATAATATATCTATTGTTATAGTGCTGTCATTGTTTTTGTCATGTATTACCAGGACAAGTAAATTGTTAACGTAATTTACATAGAAGTATTGCAGCTTTTTGGAAAGATATATAAATATTGAATTCATGGTATTCCCTTTTGGGTACAATCTTAGACTTTTCCAGATAGTGGCTTTTAAGATTGTTTCAGATATATGTACGTGTGTCAATAAGCCACAAAACCATTAAGGTATACAGACTCCATGAATGTCTGAATTGTTAGTAGTTATCATAATTAAAAAAAACAAAGTAATAACAGATAGTTTATTTGATTTTATCTAGATGAAGAGAAAGAGCAATTTACACAGAGAAGATTTGTTGTTACCAAACAGCAAGAGGATGTGCCGTATAGAATATTCTAGGTTAGTTAGTACTTTATTTTACCTCTTTTTAATGTTACATGTTTACCAGTATTGACTTTTACTCATTATTCAGGTTTTAAAGTTTTGACTGTTCTGTAAATACAGGTTTTTCTGTACTGAATTTTCTAGTTGTATAGGTTTTACAGTTTTAACTGTGTGTTAATTAATTATTTTAACAAATTACCTTTAATTGGTTTCACTCTGACTAGTATAGTTTTAACTGATCTTTTAATCCAGGTTTTACTGTACTGAATTTTCTAGTTATACAGGTTATTGCTTTCACTCTGTCTTGTGTGGTGGATTTGTGGTTTCAGGCAAATACCTGCTTGTGCATGAAATAATCACATAAATTTACCATATTACCATAGTAATGATAGAACAGCTGGAAAACATTTAAAGGCTATAATAACAGTTGAAAATTGTCAGATTAATTATCTTAAATATATATATAGTGCTGCTGCATTGTTAAAAATCTGTGATAAGATTTCCTTTGTTCTTTTAGTCCACAGACCACATACAGTAATTTAAAAGCTCCTATGAAGAACTGCGTGTACCAGCTTCATCGGCAGAGGATTCCCTCAAAGGAGCACCCACCTTCAGGCCTAGCAGAATGGCTCAAACAGTTTCAGGTACTTTAAACTGATTAAATACTCCCAACACCACAATTATAATCAAAGCATAGAAATGCAGCATTTGTGTAGCATAATGATGTAGTTTTATAATTGTTGGTGTTAATAGTTTTGTGTTTACTCTTGTAGATAATCTTTATGCTGTACTGTTGTGATGAAAAAAGATTATCATCATATATTGTGTAAGAAAAATGTTGGAAACTGTTGTTTTTGTAATGGTAACAGTGAACTAGCTGTTCATTATCATATATATATAATAATTATAAGATAATGCTAAAAAAATTCTTACACTGAGAAGTAATGATTTTTAGAAGTAAATTAAATTATAATTAAACTTTCTCTATTTTATACTGTGCATGTATATTGTGTGTATGTTTTCATGTAACGTAGAAGTTTTCACACAGTTTATCATCTATTTTTTTATTTATTGAATGTTTGACAACTTCCTCTTATAATTATGAACATTTTATAATTTTATAATTATGTCAGGAATGGGGTAACGCTGAGAGATTAATGGCTGTAGATGAGCTGATTACGTTATGTGAGCCGACACAGGTTCGTCACATGATGCAGGTGATAGAGCCACAATTTCAACGAGATTTTATATCACTCCTTCCAAAGGAGGTAAGTTCTTAGTTTACCATCACGGGTGTCGAACATCCAGAATTGTTTGGATTTCCAGTTTTAGCCCCTCCTGGATTATTTTTGGGGTCTATCTAAAGCTGAGGAATTTGTAGGCGAAAGTCTTGGATGATTTGTGTGGATCTAATTGGTAACACACGACTTACTTTAATAATAAATTTACTAAGATAACCGATTCTTATTTATTCACTGATGATGATATTGAAACAACTATTCTTCTATAGCATTTCCATTGAAGATGACTTGTATTATTGGGTCTTTTACACTATGTAGTAAGATTAAATATTATTGCAAAAAACTGTGTATGTCCACTTATATAAAGTCATTTAATTCCGTATATACAGTGGAACCTGTCTAATCCGAACTCGTCCGGACCAGAAGAAAAGTTCGGATTAGAAAGGTTTCCGGATTAAAAAGGTTTCCGAATTAGAAGGTTTTTTTACATGTTTTTTCCATGTTATTTGCAAAAAAGTTTAAGAAAAGAAAACAGGAATGCATTTGAAATTGCAATTTAGATATTTTATTTTTGCAGTCTCTTATCGTTCATTTTAATACATGTGAATACAAAAATAAAGAATAAAAATAAATAAATAAGCAAAAATATTATGTCCTCAAGGGTAAGTTAACCTACGATGTTAAACAGGAGGCCGAGACATGATTAGATATTCGTACCAGCATTTGTCAATTGTTGTTTACTCTTATCCGATTCAGCGACTATCCGAATTCACTGACAGTTTCCATTAATTTTCATTACTTAATTACGTATCATTGAATCCAATACAAAGGATTAAAAGATATTTCTATTGCATTATATCAAAATATTTATAGAAGCTGACGAAAAACAATCAAATAAGCAATTATAGAAGATATCAAGGCAGGCTAAGTGTAATTTTCACACCTTCTTCACCCATTAATCAAGCGAAATATTTACCAGTTTGGTGTAGGTTCGATCCTCACTAGGGTCGAACTCTTTCATGTGAGGAAGCCATCCAGCTGGCTTACGGAAGGTCGGTGGTTCTACCCAGGTGCACGCTCGTGCCTGAAATAATGCCCGAAGGGGCATCTGGGGTCTTCCTCCACCAATAAAGCTGGAAAAAAAATCGACGAAAAAATCTCGGCTGGACGCTCTAGGATGGCCCGACTTGAGTGTACGGTCGCCCATATGGGCTGCTGGCGGCGACCTTAAATAAAACGCATTAAAAAAAAAAAAAAAAACCAGTCCTGCAAGATGCGCGATTATTTGTTATTTTGAATGAAGGTGTGACATTTGGCAAAATCTGTTCGGATCCGAGAGGTAAATTTTAGAGTAAAATAAGAACAAAAATTGAAAAAATCGTCCGGAATTCGGAGTAGACAGGTTCCGGATCCGAAAGGTTTTTTACTATTGAAAATAGAACGAATAAAATCGGGACCGTACACTTCGTTCGGATAAGAAAGGATTCCGGATTAGAAGGGTTCGGATTAGCAAGGCTCCACTGTATTTGTAATTGTCTCGTTCCTTTTAATATAAAGTTTTGTTATTTGCTTCCTAATATAAATAATTTTATCATGTAAACCCACATTCATTGGTACATTCCTATTAAGTCAATAAGGAAGTGAACAAATTATTTTTAGCTTTTATAATAATTGTTCCTGTTATTACATGTATTGTGAAAAAGATATTCAATTATCTACGTAATATTGTTAAATTGACACTTTGTGTTAAGTAAAAAGGAAAATAGGATCTTTTCCTCACAAAATACTATGCATATTACCTAATGAAATATATATTACAATAATGGAAACATTTATGTGAAAGAATTTGTATACATGTATGTTGATAAGTTTGTAATACAAGGATCTGTCATCTGTTATATTTCAGCTTGCATTATATGTTTTATCATTCCTGGAACCAAAAGATCTGTTACAAGCAGCTCAGACTTGTCGTTACTGGCGAGTTCTAGCCGAGGACAATTTATTATGGAGAGAGAAATGTAAGGAGGAGAATATAGATGAGTCATTAGTGTTTGGATCCAACCGGTTACGTAGACGTCAACCTTCACCTAAAAGTCCCTGGAAATCATTGTACATGAGACAGCATCAAATAGAACAGAATTGGAGAACTGGTCCTCTTAGGTCTCCTAAGGTAAACATTGTATTATACATGTAAATATTGGTGTTTACTAGATCTATGTACGGTATCTGTATATCTATGGGTTCAGACCCACATACAGGGCCACATTATCTGTCAAAAATATTGATAACTAGTATTATTAGCTTGAGAGCTGTTGTACTCATCTAGGTGTCAGGGTCAGGGTCGCACTTTGGTAAGTTTTTGCATGCAAGTTTGTATCTCCAAAACTACTGAAGGGAATGGGTTGAAAAACCACTCACTTACTTGAGAGCATAATAGGAGATGTCTGTTCAATGCCCATTACTCTAACATGGATTTTGACAGAATTATGGCACTTCTTTAACTTCTACATTATTCAGGCTGTTGTTTTACTATCAAGCACTGAGTATTGTAAAGCATGCTGTTTTATTGACAGCTGTTGTTTTAACATTATGTTTATATTTTTCAGTTATTAAAAGGTCATGATGATCATGTGATTACATGTTTAGAATTTTGTGGTACCCGTGTTGTTAGTGGCTCAGATGATAATACTTTAAAAGTATGGTCAGCTTTAACTGGCAAGGTATGTAAATCTATATATAAATCAACATGTATAAATTTTTTCTGGAATTCAGTTGTAATGACTCACCAGGTATTTTATAGTACTGGAATGCATTACATTATGTATTTTGTGTATCTTTGATGTAAAAACATTCAACTCTATTTGTTTCTCCTAATTAAATAGCTAGTGAATGTACAGTAGGAAAATATTATGGTCAGTTGCAGTAAGTACAGTAGAACTTTGGTGAGTTGAAGTTGAAGGGACTTTAACATAATGGGACTTTAAATCATGAATTGGTCTCAGTTTAATGACAAAATTTCGGGTGATATATTTCAACAAGCGAGTTATAAAAGATGCAACAGAAAGGAAAGCAATAACTAAACTCGAAAAGTGAGACTCATATAGGTTTTAATAAAGACTATATTGGGGGAATAAAATCAAGAATTTCCCTTCACTTTGACACATCAAGAAAATCGACTAATCAAAGTTCAACACACAAAAGTATTACTGAATTGTACTGATTGAAGCTTGAAGTCTCAAAACCCTTTTCTGAAACAAACTTGTACTGATGACATTTGAGCCTGCCTATTAACCCCATATGTATTACTGATGAAAAAAGAAACATTAATTTATATTTCAGTGTTTACGTACGTTAGTAGGTCATACAGGTGGGGTGTGGTCATCTCAGATGCAGGGTAATGTAATTATAAGTGGCTCCACTGACAGAACATTGAAAGTATGGAATGCAGATACTGGCCAGTGTATGCATACATTATATGGTCACACCTCTACTGTAAGATGTATGCATCTCTGTGGCAGCAAGTAAGGCTTTTACATGATTTTACTGTAACCTTGTGTTTGTGTCCTTGTCTGGTTTATTTATAGTGTTGTTACCTATTTATTGATTATCACAGGTTTGCTATAAATGGAATTCACATCAAAGTCTTGATAATGAAAATTAGCAATACACTTTATATATATACGTACGTATACGTACTTTTCAAATAAACATGTAGTAAACCAGCATATTTATTATCATACAGTGAGTCATATCTGGTACAATATTGTCTCATTTTACTACCAACCATATAATGCAGTCAAATTAATGTAACAATTGTTCTTTTTTGGTAATGATTTTTGGCATATACTGATAATCACTTTTGATTAATGCAGATCAAAGATTTCTGTGCCCCCAGTATTGGGGGGTGGGGGCATTGTCTGTTCTCTTTTGTGTCACATATACCTCAAAAAGTATTAGACCTAGAGTCATGAAACTTTATAGGAATATCTGTCAGCATGTGTTGATGTACACATTGGTGTTTGTGTGTAGATTTATTCAGTATTTGTAGAGTTATTGTCCTTAAATCATTGACAATTTGCAATTTTCAACTTGTGACACATGTAGCTAAAATGTATTTGACCTAGGATCTTGAAACTTTACAGGAATATTGCTCATTTTTTTTCTTCTTAAATTTAACATTTTAGACCTTCTGAAGGGGCTTTTTTTTTCAAGGAAAGACATTTCATTGTGAGAAAAAAAGAAACATTTTTGGTCTTATTAAAACGTATTTTACCCATATAAATCCAATAATCACAAATTATATATTTCATGAACAAACATAAAACTCAACAAAATCAGTACATTTTATATAATATACAAAGTAAAATGTTGTCTGTGAAGATATACGTCTTAGCTAATTAAACATTGTTGATATTTTGTAGAGTTGTAAGTGGATCTAGAGATGCTACACTGAGAGTATGGAATGTTGATACAGGTACATGTTTACATGTGTTGATGGGGCACGTGGCTGCCGTGCGCTGTGTACAGTATGATGGTCGCCGTGTTGTGAGTGGAGCATATGACTATATGGTTAAAGTATGGGACCCGGAGTCAGAAACTTGCTTACATACACTACAAGGACATACAAATAGAGTCTATTCTCTACAGGTATTTGTATATATGTACACTTACATCTATTATTTACAAATTTCAAAAGTGTAGAATCCACAAGTAAGTTAAAATCTGTTTAGAATCTGTTCAAACTTGAAAAAAAAAAAACTTTTTTTTTTGTGATCACTATAAATTACCACCTATAGTCATGACATGTAGGATAAATTTAGAATTATCAAGTAAGTTTATTAGGATCAATTTAAACATTCAAAATGTAAAAGAAGAAAAACAACAACAATTATTTCACTTTCTTCTGCTTTTTTAAGGTAAAAATGTAGGTTGAAATTTCAAGTAACTTTTAACAGTGTGAACCCTTAAAATTTGAGCTTAAAAATATACATGGAAAAACTAAATAAATGAGTTACGTTTGTAGGGCAGATATTTGAGACTTGTCAGATGAGGAGACATGAGTGTCACAATTTTAAGTTTATTGTTACATAAAACCAAAGATGGTAGTTGATCAGGTTACTGACACAGTGTCATTAACTTATACCTTGGATTAAAGTTTCCAACTGTACTTTCTGAGATAGAGGAATACAAAAAGCCATATTACTCCTGTATATTGTAGTCATGGCCATTTTGTTTATCAATGAAACTTTAATGTAACTTTCTCTCATTTTGTAGTTTGATGGTGTACACATAGTGAGTGGCTCACTGGACACATCAATTCGGGTATGGGATGTGGAAACAGGGAACTGTTTACATACCCTGATTGGTCATCAGTCATTGACCAGTGGGCTTGAGCTGAAAGATAACATTCTAGTCTCGGGAAATGCTGACTCTACGGTCAAAGTATGGGATATTACTACAGGCCAGTGTTTACAGACATTACAGGGTATGTATTATTTAATAATAGCTTTTTAAGATGCATTTTAGACATTCAGAGTGAATAATTTCTACAGTTTTTATGTTACAATATGTAATATCATAGTGTACCAAACAATAATGTATTCAGTTTGTGGTTGTTACAAGAATATAGATTAGTTCCACAGATTTCAAGTGTGGTCTACTCTCTATAAGCACAGATTTTGAGCTACCTGATCATATACAGGTTTTTTTGTTAAAAGTTATGTCAGTTTTTTGTATGACCAGCTATTTATTCCACACATGCTTATATACATTATAAATGTATGAATTAGCAGCTGTAAAAAATATACAACTTTATTACCTGAAGAAACTGTGTATGATATGTCTTGTAATTCAGTGTGAGAGATTATTGTAATATTTCATACCATGCTAGCATTGATTCGTCAAATATTACTATTGTAGTGCATTCAATTCTGTCAATTATATTAAGGGAATTTTACTTAACCTACTTAAACAGACATGTTTGTTCACCTGTAATATCTTTCGTTAGAAATGTAAGTTTACTTGCAAGAATTGGAATCCTGGGCTCTGATTGGATTTTAAATAGTGTCAATAAGATGACAGTATTGTAGTGGTCATTTGCAAGAAGATTTTTGTTAGATTGTCTTTCTTTCTAATTCTTACTCTTGATCACAAAAAATGTGTTTGAATGCATTATCATCAGAATACAGGCTTTCATTGATATCATTTACATAGTAAGTATTAAAATGGAAAAGCTCATTGGTAGTATATTTAATTTTAATGATAAGTATAAATAAGCTCTATACAGATTACAGTACACAATTCATATGATTTTCCTTAAAAAATCTGAAAGTTCAACATTAAAACAATTGTAAAATTATTTGATTTAATTTTTTCAGGTTCAAACAAGCACCAGAGCGCAGTAACTTGTTTACAGTTCAACAAGAAGTTTGTCATTACCTCATCTGATGATGGTACTGTAAAAATCTGGGACCTTCGAAGTGGAGATTTTCTCCGTAATCTTGTCACACTTGATAGTGGTGGCAGTGGTGGAGTAGTCTGGAGAGTGCGTTGTAGTAACACTAAACTTGTATGTGCCGTTGGTAGTCGGAACGGTACAGAAGAAACTAAATTACTTGTGTTGGATTTTGATGTTGAAGAAAAGAAGGATAAATTACCCATCATTGAAAGAGTGTGATTAAATGTCTTGTTTTCTAGGATGTTTTTAACGACAAAAACACACTTGTAAAGGTGTACTGTGTTTTAAATGTGCTGTATTTTATTTTAAAAAATGTCTACATAAATAGGCTTTTACAAGAATCATTTACCCTATTACAAGTAGAGAAACTGATAGCGACAGCATGGATCCTGATCAGACTGCGTGGATACGCAGGCTAGTCTGGATCCATGCTTGTCGCAAACGGACTATGTTGGTTTTGTCGTGACGCAGCTTATATATGGATTACAGTATCTGGGATTTGAAGTGTTTTGTACCTCTGTGTGCTAAATTTGTTTGAAAGCTTGGGGTCAACAACGTACAGATGCGTCATGAATGACATTATAAATAATTTAATATATAAGTAAATACCTTTGTAAAAGGTAGAGCCAGTATGTACAGTGACTATTTCAGTTTAATTTGAAGTCAGGTTGTAATGCCATGTGCTGCATTGAACATACTTGATTTGTAAAAATTGGAATCCAAAAACATCTAATGTATATATTATATATTGATGATCCCATTATTTTATGTGAAAAAGAAAACAGTGTAAACATATTACAGGTTGAAGTAGGTTTGACCATGATTTGAAAACTACAATTTCAAGTCATTGATTTTTATTAACGTATTATGTTGTTTTTTTTATTAATACCTGTATTCTAAAGTTAACTGTATTCAACTGGTAAGATTTTTATTTGCCAGTAAAGGTGGGGATTTATTAAGATAATTAAAGTAGATAAAAATACCTGCTCAAAGTGTGAAAGGAGATGGTGAATATGACAGTAATGAGTGTTAGTTGTTGTAAGCTGATGTGTGTAATGACATTCCACCATGTAATGGCCTGTATTTCAGAGAAATGTTGAGTTGCCAGTAAAGGCATGACTTACAATCTGCTAGTTGTGTCAGTTTAAATCATTCTAGTGCTATATTATTGTATTGAACTGTCCTGTTATAGGTTTGTAACCAATCCATTGTCAATTATTAGGGTACAGATATCAAAGTACAGAAATTCAGCTGCCAACAATGAAAGACTTTGGTCAGTGAACATATAATGAGGTGATTGGCTGGACTCTGAACTTGTCACATTTTTCTGATGTATCTCTTAATAGCTGTTAATGATACTTAAAATTAATCTACTTGATTTTATACTTTGATACAAATTGTTGTAAATTCTCTTTTTATGCCCCCACAGAGTGGGAGCATATAGCGTTGCACTTGTCCGTCCGAGTGTCAGTCCGTCCGTCAGTCCGTCAGTCCGTCAGTCCGTCCGTACGTCCCGAAATCTTGTGAACGCAACTCCTCTTAAACCGGATGGCAGATTTTGCTTAAACTTACAGGGATGAACAACCTTAATGTGTAGATGGTAGTAAAGGAAGGAATTTTCGCTGCGACCAAATTTAACAGAATTATGGCCCTTTGTTGATTTTTTCACTATATACTATGTAGAAATTTTGTGAACGCAACTCCTCTTAAACCGCATGGCAGATTTTGCTTAAACTTACAGGGATGAACAACCTTAAGGTGAAGATGGTAGTAAAGGAAGGAATTTTTGCTGCGACCAAATTTAACAGAATTATGGCCCTTTGTTGATTTTTTTTCACTATATACTATGTAGAAATTTTGTGAACGCAACTCCTCTTTAAACCGCATGGCAGATTTTGCTTAAACTTACAGGGATGAACAACCTTAAGGTGAAGATGGTAGTAAAGGAAGGAATTTTCGCTGCGACCGAACTTTACAGAATTATTGCCCTTTGTTGATTTTTTCACTATATACTTATAGAAATTTTGTGAATGCAACTCCTCTTAAACCGGATGGCAGATTTTGCTTAAACTTCCAAGGATGAACAACCTTTATGTGTAGATGGCAGTAAAGGAAGGAATTTTCGCTGCAACCAAATTTAACAGAATTATGGCCCTTTGTTGTTTTTTTCATTATATACTATGTAGAAATTTTGTGAATGCAACTCCTCTTAAACCGGATGGCAGATTTTGCTTAAACTTCCAGGGATTAACAACCTTAATGTGTAGATGGTAGTAAAGGTAGGAATTTTTGCTGCGACCAAATTTATCAGAATTATGGCCCTTTGTTGATTTTTAGTTTTCAACTTGTGGCACATGTAGTCCAAAAAAAATTTGACCTAGAGTCATAAGATTGACAGAACAGTGGTGTGTGGGGGCATCCGTGTCCTATGGACACATTTCTAGTTTTAATCATGCCCCTAATAATTAGTCTTTTTGAAAACAACAACACAGAAAATGTATACAACACAGAAAATGTATAAGATCATTACAAAAACAAACCTTTCAAAGCTTATTTCATAAAAGAAAAACATATTTCTGATCAGATTAAATGTAATCATAGATATATGTTTCCAGCATTTCTGTTCTATGCTTGACTAATCAAAGAATAGAGAGAGCTATCGTACGCATCCACAGTGTTGGTCTCGCTTTTACAGTTTGGTCAAGTTCATGAGTGCAAGTTGGTATATTCAAAACTGAAGAAGGGAATGGGTTGAAATTTCACAAACTTGTTCTCTTTGATTATCTAGAACAAAAAATTGGCACAGGTCCAAAACTCTGAGTTACCTTTCACAGAGTTATGCCCCTTTTCATACTATCAAGCACTGAGAGCAGTCAAGTACCGACATACAGACAGCTGTTGTTGATGTTTTTACGCAGATTAATTGTAATTAGACAGAGAGTTATAGACACTAGTAGATATGAGTCATGCCCTGAGAATGTTTTCACTGTTTGTATGAGATTATATAATGTATGAGCAGGAATGACTGTATGAAGTGAGATTAGTATAAATGTTATAATCAGCATTTTGATTTTATCCTGTACTGATAAAATGGCATATCACACACACACACATGTTGCATATTGTAACTTGCATAGCAGATTTTTATATATGTGAGGGTTCATTCTGGATACTTGGAAGTTATTAATTGTAAAATAATAACGTTTTTGTATTCCTTTTTGTTTTTCCCTTATAATAGACATGTTATCTTCCTATCTT
This sequence comes from Ruditapes philippinarum, assembly GCF_026571515.1. Classification (NCBI taxonomy): domain Eukaryota; kingdom Metazoa; phylum Mollusca; class Bivalvia; order Venerida; family Veneridae; genus Ruditapes; species Ruditapes philippinarum. The sequence continues at coordinate 57,102 of NW_026859600.1, read as the reverse complement.
ATTTATGTGTTACAGTATTCTGTATTAACCTGAGGACCACACTGTTAATTTATAGCCAAACTTATACAATATAAACATAAAAAACATATACAATATATAAACATGGGTTGACTTTCTGGTATAATATGTAAACAATTACAAAAACAAGTTTAAATCTGAATCTTGTAACATGTATGTAGGTTGATTACTAAAGAGATGATATTTATTTTCACTGACTATGATTTAGTCATAGAAATTAATTATAGGAAAAAGTTGAATAGTTTTTTTTTTAACAATGTTGTGATTGTTAAAAATATTTAGTAGACATTAAAAGTTAGTAGAAAATCCGCAGCAAGTCTTCTGATATAATCTAGGTTTTCAAAAAAATAAAGTTTTAAATTGAAAAAGGATATATATATTGTTTTATTTCTCAAGGTCATTGTTTTGGAGATCTTTGTCAATATATAAACTTGAACATTACTTATATATTGTAATTAGTCAGTCAGTAGATGATGTTTTAACAAAGTGTCACACTGCTATTTGCCACCTGAGACATTTGCTTTAATATCAGGAAAGGGGCTTATTTTTAGCTCGACTTTTCTATGAAAAGGGGAGCTATCCTACTCGCCCCGGCGTCGGCGTCGGCGTTAGCGTTGGCGTCACACCTTGGTTAAGTTTTTCGTACCACCCCACTTTATTTCAGAAGTATTACAAGTATGGCTTTTGAAACTTACCATACTTGTTTTACCATCATAACCTCCATCTACAGACAAGAGTACATAACTCTGTCAAGGTTTTTGACAGAATTATGGCCCTTTTTTAGCTCGACTTTTTCTATGAAAAGGGGAGCTATCCTACTCGCCCCGGCCGTCGGCGTTAGCGTTGGCGTCAACAACCTTGGTTAAGTTTTTCGTACCACCCCACTTTATTTCAGAAGTATTACAAGTATGGCTTTGAAACTTACCATACTTGTTCACCATCATAACCTCCATCTACAGACAAGAGTACATAACTCTGTCAAGGTTTTTGACAGAATTATGGCCCTTTTTTGACTTAGAAAGTGTATTGAGCTTGGTTAAGTTTTTTGTACCACCTCACTTTATTTCAAAACCATTGGAGGTATTGCTTTGAAACTGACCATACTTTTTACCATCACGACCTTCATCAACAGACAAGAGGACATAATCTGTCAAGGTTTTTTGACAGAATTATGCCCCTTTTTGACTTAGAAATACATTGAAATATGGGTAAAATCCACTTATTGCCTTAACCCTTTGAGATATTGCTTTGAAACTTTTAATGCTATTTCACATCATTACCCCCATCTGTACGCAAGAGAAGGTAACTCTGTCAAGGATTTGTTTTAAAAATTAAGGCCTTTTATCGACTTAGAATCTTGGTTAAGTTTTTAGTACCAGTCCACTTTTTGACTGAACTGTTTGAGATATTAATTTGAAAGTTGGAATACTTGTTTACAATCATGATTCCCAAACATGTCCAGGAGAAGGTAATTCTGTCAAAGATTTTATTTGAATTATGGCCCTTAACTGTCAATGTTTTGTATTATAGGCAAGCACTAAAAAACTTAAAAAATCTAAAAAAATTCATTCCTATCCACTTGTTCACTTTACCATAAATTATGTCATATAAACATTGCTGTAATATTCAAGGGTATCAAACAACTAGTTCACTTTAAAAATACAGAGATTCTTGTATTGCCTTTTACTGCAAAAACTTTTTTTATTGGCAAGCAATAAAAAAGTCGAGCGCGCTGTCTTACGGACAGCTCTTGTTTAAAATGTTTTTCACATTTGAGGGATTTTTTCTATGTAAAATGTTTACTATCATGCTATAACTCTATAGACATTTCTATAAAGTTTTTTAGTTAGTATGACTGTTATACTGCCTGTGGTACTATGTATCAGAGGAAGAAGACAGGCTTTATTTATGAACACTAGATTTACTTGACATGTTTTATAGTTTAGTGGATCTCTAAAGCAGGAGATCAAGGTCGGATGTGTTAGATTTTGGTAGTATAGATGTGACCAATGGTGAGATTATCCTTATTCTAAATTGGGGTTAAAGATCAAAGTTTTTCAAAATTGGTGTTTGAAATAAAATTTTAAGTGTTCAGGTTTAGTGCAGCATACATTACTGATCACTGACATGTATATGTGGCAAATATTTCTGTTGATTGATTGCTGTGATAGAATGTTCAAAACCTCACTTCTCTTTCTTCAAAATATTCAATATTTTTTACTGTACACATATTTTAAATGACACAACTATATCTATCTAGAAGTATATGTTACAGGATTGAATGTTACTTTGTCCCTGAACATTTTCTACTTGCTAGTTTTGTCCATAACAATTTCTCTTTGTTAAGGTCTTAAGATATTATAAATTAATAGGTCAGCTTTAATCAGTCAAGCAGAAATTTATTTTCTACATATCTATAAAGAAGGTAACCTGCAAAGAGATTTTTTGTTTGTGACTTTTCCACTAGAAATATATGAGTATTAGACTGTATGAAGGCTTAGAGTTATAATTATCTTGTTATTTTACTATAGGTTGGAAAGAGGTCCCTATACCTGTCAACATTTTACCACTGCAAATCTAGTGCCAGTTGTTGTAATTAAGTTCTCCTGTTGTTAAAACTTTTAAGATAATTTCCTTTCTGGTGTTTAACTGTAGTCTCTTGTAACATCTATCATTCTTTAAACAGAAACATGTTTGCTATCTCCTTTGTTTATCTAACTGTATCTATATTCAATTTCTATTTTATTTTTTCCCCTAAAATAGCATAATATTTTTAATTTATTGTCCCTGTTTTAATTCTAGCAACTTTCTTTATCTTAATGTTTTTTTTCTGACTAATATGTTGGAACAAACTGTCATAGTTTTATATACTAGATTAGGGAGAATATGGATGTATAAAAAAGATAAGACGACTTTAATCATAACCTAGCTGAATAGATTTGAAAGACGTGTCCTGCCCATTCATTGTTGGTTTAAGAATCAAATCCTTGACCGGAACAGACAACAGTAAAAGTACAAGCTGAAGTGGCTCTAAACTGACTGCTTAATAATAGATGCTTACATGGCTCTATACTGACAGTTTGAAATTACAGGCTGACAGAGGTCTATACTGACAGCTTGTAGGTTCATGCTGACATGACTCTTTACTGACAGCTTGAAAGTACAGACTGACGTGGCTCTTTACTGACAGCTTGAAAGTACAGACTGACGTGGCTCTTTACTGACAGCTTGAAAGTACAGACTGACGTGACTCTAAACTGACAGCTTGAAAGTACAGACTGACGTGGCTCTTTACTGACAGCTTGAAAGTACAGACTGACGTGGCTCTTTACTGACAGCTTGAAAGTACATGCTGATGTGGCTCTTTACTGACAGCTTTAAAGTACAGACTGACGTGGCTCTTTACTGACAGCTTGAAAGTACAGATTGACGTGGCTCTTTACTGACAGCTTGAAAGTACAGACTGACGTGGCTCTTAACTGACAGCTTGAAAGTACAGACTGACGTGGCTCTTTACTGACAGCTTGAAAGTACATGCTGATGTGGCTCTTTACTGACAGCTTGAAAGTACAGACTGACATGACTCTATATTGACATCTTAGACATATAATTGTAAGAAGAGTAGGTTAATGATATATTTGCTAGGTATACTCTAAATGTATGTTTTATTTGGTTGTAGTCATATTAAACTGTTTTTATAATGTTGTTGTTAAGGAAACAGTGCTGCTCATGTGTTGTCTGTAGTTTTATATAGAATATTGTAACATTTCTTCTCTGTGCTCAAATTACAACACACTTGTCTATTATTCCTGATCTTAATAGGGAAACAAACATTAATGTACAATTTTCAGAAAATTATAAGTTTTACTATTCAAATAGAATGCTTACTTCTTAAGGACAAAAGTGTTTGAGTTCAAAATGATCATATTTGTTTTTATAGAAAAGATGAAAGTTATAAAAAAAGATATAGGAAAACAACATTATACTTAGTTTAAAATACCTGTTTTAACTAATTTTGTATGTGTATTCAAATTATTGGTTAAATACAAATTATACAATGTTTCTTCTGGTAGTTACTCTATACTGACCTGTGGACCTAGCATGCAAGAAGCAACCATTTTATAACTTGATAGGAAAGAATATGATAAGATGTTAAGTTTAGACTTTGAATCTACAGCTTAAACAACTCATGGTTGATGCATTCATACCTTGGCATTTACTGCAAATTCACTTATATTCGTGGGCATGAAATTTCGTGGTTCTATCAAAACGGGCATTTTCGTGGGTTCTTAAATTCGAGGATTTTCATTTTCTTGTAAAAAATTTAGTAACCTAATGCAAAGTAATCTTTAACTTAATCGCCGAACATTTTTACTTTTTACTTACAACATGTATATAACTTTATGTGTCACACAGCGCTTGTCAATAAATTTAATCCTTGCCCCTGGGCATAACTCTAATATAGCACAGTTACTGCCGATAATTGGCTGCAATTAACACATTTATGTGACTTGATATGCACCTCCATTACACACACTGCCCCTGTAATTCGCCGATGTAAACATCGCATAATTTATACGACACCAAACACGTTTTAACCAGCGAGTTTAAAAAGTTTACACCCTGAATTGGTCTTACCATATTTGACAGTAATTACACGCAAAGTCATAGCGACTGTGTAAATTTACATGCATATAAATTAATCTGAGTAAATAACACAAATATGTGTGGATCTAGTAAAACTGGATCATTTAAAAACGACAAAAGAAAGTACAATTCATCTGTTTTAGCGATTATATTTTTTATCGTTTTGTGTATTTACGACATTAATATCAAAGACTTTTTTTAATAAATAAGAGAAAACTGACATTTTTTATAAGCGCCAATTAATTGGATTACCTGGGTTTCCATATTTACTCGATTATATCAAGTATTCTAACAACGATCAAGTGTGTATATGCGACCGACTTTTGTGACAGTAAATTGAGGACATAATTATAATAGAGTTTTTTATCAAGTTTCTTAAATATTGCAAACGGATTAAATCTGTCACTACCTGATTATCTGTACATGTAAGTATGTATATACATTTATTTCACGAAAATCGGCCGGAAAAGAGCCGACGCATGTTTGTAATATATAGGACAGAAACAGGGTAAAAAGTATTTGTTGGGATAAAATTTCGTCGGATCTTAAATTCGTGGATTGACATACCCACGAAAACCACGAAAATTCGTGCCCCACGAATAATAATGATTTTACAGTATCAGTTGACATGTATAGAAATACTTTCAAGGTTTGTAGGTCAAATGGAATAATATGTGTAGGTCAGATGGAGTAGTGTGTGGAAGTCAGTTGAAGTAATGTATGTAGGTCAGGTTGAGTAATTTATATAGGTCAAATGTTGTAATTAATGGATGTCAGATGTTGTAGTATATGTAGGTCAGATGAAGTAATGTATAGAGGTCAGATGGAGCAATGTATGTAGGTTAGTTTTGGTAAGTTATATAGGTCAGATGTTGTAGTGTTTGTAGGTCAGATGGAGTAATGTATAGGGGTCAGATGGAGCAATGTCTGTAGGTCAGTTTGGGTAAGTTATATAGGTCAGATGTTGTAGTGTATGTAGGTCAGATGGAGTAATGTATAGAGGTCAGATGGAGCAATGTCTGTAGGTCAGTTTGGGTAAGTTATATAGGTCAGATGTTGAAGTATATGTAGGTCAGATGTAGTAGTGTATAGAGGTCAGATGTTGTAGTGTATGTAGGTCAGATGCAGTAAGTTATATAGGTCAGATGTTTAAGTGTTACTTAGGTCAGATGTTGTAGTATATATAGGTCATATGGATTTATGTATGGAGGTCAGATGGAGCAATAGTTTAAGGTGTTGTAATTTTATCACAGAGAATTTAATGTTACATCCTGTATTGGTGCTAAATACATATTTGGAATATTTATTGTAGATGTCTTATGGGCTGTTTTATTACAGTTGAACATGATGTGACCTTGACATTTGACCTTTTACATAAACCCTAATTTTTTATTTATGCCAGTATAACTTTTAATAGAATTGTTCAAGTAGAATATTTAGGATATTTCTTGTTTTACACCTAAATGTCAAACAATGTTATAATTAAGGGCTTTTATTTTGTTAACCCACAAAAGAATTTTTAGGTTTATGCTGGTCTAGAATTCAAACTTAGTTAAGGTATTTATTTTGCTAGAGATATTATTTTACTTTTTAGGGACATTTTGTTTTAGACAAAAGTAGTTTTTTTTTAATAAAAAGAAAAGAAATGTTAATTTAAATCAAGGGATGTTGAAATACTGGGATAAAGACTTAGCTTATTTGATGAATACATAGACTTATTTTCAAATTAAAATTATATGGTAAAAACTACATTCATTTTCATTGATCTTGTGGAACTAAATTAATTATTAATTTTGTTATAATCGTTAATAATAGACTGCAGCCTGTGTAATTTCCAGCCTAATTTAAGAAAGGACTTGTGTGTTATAATTCTTGTTTTGATTGATCAATATAAGGTCAATTATCACACCAGTTTGTATTCTCTCTCTCTGCCTCAGTGTGAACTGTTATAATTTTTGTCTTTGTAATAGAAATGATTATTAGCTATTCATTTAGCTATCACAATTAAAAGAAATAAACATGAAATGTGTTGTTGTTTATAATTTCATATATACATATCACATAGATGCCTCTATATGTAGATATTAAAACCTCTTGCCCCTCACCGCTCTGGGTTCGAATCCCGACAGGGACTTTGGAATTTTTTCATGTGAGGAAGCTATCCAGCTAGCTTACGGAACGTCGGTGGTTCTACTCAGGTGCCCGTTTGTGCCTGAAATAATGCACGGAAGGGCACCTGAGGTCTTCCTCCACCAGTAATGCTTGAACGATGCCAAATGACCTATTCTGAGTCGGTGTGACATAAAACCAAAAACTAACTAACAAAATGTAGATTTTATTTGCTGATCTGAGAAAAAGGAAAATATATGAAATTAGTTGTGCTGCAGTGAGGTTTTCACTCTTATTATGCTAAATATCTTAAATTGACTTGTCCATCTTTCAATCTGGACAAAACCATACATCATATTTAAGGGAAAAATTTCAAAATATTTTACTGACTGAATAGTGATCTGTATACTGTAGACCATGATCAGATGGTATAGACGTGGTGACTGATCTTGGTCTCAGTACTGGTTACATGGGTAAAATCTGTTGCTGTTAGCTGCTAGTCAAGTTAAGTGGTTGTCTCTCAACTGCTGTCCAGAATTGCTTGCCTAAATCAATGCAGCTTTATTTTGTATTTAACTTGAATCCGACATTAACAACCATTTAATGGCCTGATCCAATCATGTCTTCCCCGAGTTATGGGAAGTAGGTCTGCACTATAGTAGATTTAACTTAAGAGCAAATTTTGGCTGTCCTACTTGCCCTTACATCTGTATAATGCTTGGTGAACCTTCATAGTTCATTAGGTATTGATGGCATACACTATTTTAACCACAGTTGAATTCTTTATTGATTTTGCGAGACAATGAGAGGTCCCAGATTTTTGACCTCTTGATGTATTTGGTCATACACAGGCTAAAAGTGAAACTGAGATAATTTTGCTTCTCAACTTAAAAATTATACAAAAAACCCCAATGTATCAAGAAAGGGGGCGAAGATCTGTACATTTCTACTGATACAGACTGGAATTGTCAAGGACAAAAGAACATACTATTTATTGTAATAGCAAGCTTTATTAATATTAAATAGAATGTCTTATCTGTTTATAACATAAATATTCTGCATTTATATATACACAAGTTCACAAAACAAGACATGATAAATTGCTATTTAAACATACATTCATTTATATATAAAACAGACACAACATATTTGATATATTTATAAAACTTTGTTCATTTATATATGTGCACATTTCTCCTGTCATTATAAACATATATCACCAAATATTTCATATTTACTACATTGTGTTTTATAAGCTAGGGGGGAAAAAGTAGGAAAAACTTATACACTGCCACAAAGGTTAATTATATATATGACAATCAACAAAAATTCTGTAAACATTTTGTTATAATAACTTCTGCTTTATTTAATGTCAATGTACACAATACATGTATAGAAGTACAAGAAAAACAATCATAAATTATATTTAAGGTGTTGACATGGTGAGTTTATGGTAATACTGCTGCAAGTAAGTTACCTTGACAACATTGCTGTTACTAAGTTACCTTGACAACATTGCTGTTACTAAGTTACCTTGACAACATTGCTGTAACTTAGTTATCTTGACAACATTACTGTAACATAGTTACGTTCACAATATTGCTATAATTAAGCTAACTTGACAACATTGCTGTAACTAATTTACCTTTACAACACTACTGTTATCTTACCTGTACCTTAGTTACTTTGACAACATTACTGTCACTTAAAGTTACGGTACCTTGACAGCATTGTTGTATCTATGTTACCTTGACAACATTGCTGTGATTAAGCTACCTTGACAACATTGCTGTAACTTAATTACTTTGACAACATTGTTCTTACTTGGTTACCTTGACAACATATTGAAATAGAGTGATGCCACGAGATAAATTTGACTGACTGTAAAATGAACATTTAAGTCAACCTGAGACAGTGTTGCAAAAACTGAATATGTTTAGGTGTTGCTGATTTTTTTGTCCACATAATAGAGCAACTTCTGAGTAAGAACAAATCAGGGAATATCTCAAATCATTTAATGATAAAGTATTAGCACATGCTTAAAGATTGAAACAAAATATCTTCAAACTGATTTTGTTCAAATTCAAAATACAATTAACTTGTGGACTGTTAATACTTTGTAAACCACAAAATCAACTATTTGTAATTTACAATTCAGTGAAAAACATCATACATAACATTACAGCACATTTATAACAACAATAACAACCTGAGAGAATCAATCAAGCCAAAGTAATAATATATAGGTGGGATGTAAGAGTTCTAAAGCATGAGAACGTGAGAAACTGTCAAAATTCAATTGTATAAATCAGTATATAAATCCTTAAAAAAACTTCCTTAATACAATAAACATAAAAATACATATTTATGGTTCATTGTATACAAAAAAAGTCTGAATAGGTGAACTGTTGATAAGCAAGCAAATTATTAATGGAGAGGAAGTTTTAAAGGTATCTATATACACAATGTTAGAGGAAACAGGCATTATGATGTATACACATTGCACATTGCCTCTATGACTTCATGTGACACAAAAAATTTACCAAAATCTTTAACATGCATTATAAAAACTTGTTTGCATGGAACGCACAATGTACACTCAAAACTGTACAACACACATCATTTGACAACAACAACAATGGAGACAGTACTGTCAAAAGTCAAAGAAGCTAATGTCAAGGTCGGGAATATATAGTTATCACAATACACTTGATAGAGCCATTTTATATCATAAACAAAAATATATGCCATATGCTACATTTACTGTACACACATGAGTTTTAGTTATTTCTATTCCGTGTGGTCAGATTATAATTTAGTACCAGCTAAATATTAAAGTACTGTATAAATAGCTTGATAAAAATATTCTAAAGTAAAAATTATGATTACTTAGGATAGGATAGATTATATAATCAATATTATCAAATCATCCATTCAAAATTAATATATTATGTAATTTCATAATTTTACACACACATTTACTATACACAAAGCATATGTCAGCATAGACAAGCATAAATCAAAACACAGTGTAAATATATATAATCTTACAACAGTAGTATACAAACTTCAAATAATTCAAAAATGCTTAAAATTTAATAATGTCTCATGACTTTGATGAAACTAGTAGTACAACTTTTACCTTATAATACAGAGATTTATGTAGTTATTTAATACATCTTTCCGACATGATTATTTTTGCTGACTTGTGACGATTCATATTCTAGTATCATTCGTTCAGTTCCTTATTTAGGTTTATAATTTAAACAAATAAGAGTTTGTTAGAGTTTCAGTTAGATTGTGTTGGAAGCTATAAGCTTATTGAAACACTCATGAATCCGTTCCTGCAACCAACAAGTTCTAAGCAATTAATGTGAAGTTTCTTGCTCAAGGAAACAGACGGCTTGCCTGAACCAAGCGAGTTTGAAAACCCCGGGTGACCAGAGTCTTTGATTACCAAGAGTCTCTGATGCCGTTTAAACAATCTCAGCCACTGACGGTCCGAGCTCATTTATTGCTGTTTACAGTGTGGCTAGCATATGGTAAGATTCTATACTGTCAGTCATCACTTACAGTTAGTGAAGTCATTTTTTAAGTTTTGATCATTAAATCCCTGAAGTTTATAAAAAACAGCTAAATTTTTATTTTTTTTTCAAAATTGAAGAACTCATTAACACAAATGGTGGACTTGAAGCTTGAAATTTCAAGACTGGAGAGCTCCACTACATAAATTGTTGCTTGGAAGTTTGATGGCTACTGAAAGAGATTGCAAACAGAACAAATACATTTCTAATATGTGGTGGCAAATTTTCTTTTAAAATATCATATAATTTATAAAAATACATAAAACACATACTGTAACTTACAGCTGAACTAAAGACTTGTACATATAGCCTCATGTATAGACATATAAAAAATGTAAAACTGAATTGATTTTCTCTGTTACATAAAATTGCACTAAAGTCTACCAATATTATAATTTATATATCAAATATTACATTTATAATGACAGTAAATATGATACTGGAATGTTAGAATGATCAAACATGACCCTATATTTAATATAATAGGTTGCTAGGCTACAGTCATTTAAAAAACATTGAAAATTCATTATTGTACTTAATCAGAATGTTTTTGCATTTTTTTTATAAAGTAATTTTTTTACAACAGGTTTTAAGTCTAAATCTTTTATTTCATCAACATCACATCACATTTTTCAATATCAATTATTCAAAATGTTGTAACGTCACCTTAGAGTCAATATGACTTCTTATTATATATATCATGTGACCATATATTGACCAATGAGATGTACATACAGCATCAGATAGAATTATAGTTCTGATGCATGTAGGATTATAAAAACTAGTTAACAAAATAGTAAAACAACAGTCACTAACCATTCTACAATCTATATAACAGTTGCATAGTAACACAGTATTTTTAAATGTAGTTTCAATTATCAAATATAAACTACTAATTTATTCAATATATTTTCATTGTCTCTACTAATGTATTGCTATATCCTATGATAATTTGATATGCTAATATTTCATAACTAGTCCAATTGGTCTAGAATCTAAAATTCTATTTTTGTTCCATTCATCACTGTATATTATTGCCAGTAAAAACTGTCACTTCCATCTGTATCTATGTATGTATATATGTATATATCTGTTTCGTCTATGTAGGAAATCCAGCCGGGTTCTGAATAACAAGAGTTGCCGTCTGCCATATTGCTTATCATCACACTTTGCTAAATTTTAAACCAGCTGAAAAAATAAATGAATAAATTTTGTCTTTAAATAATCAAATCTTTCAAAGTTAAATTGCTTCTTTAATACTTACTTAATGTAATGGATATCGGATGCTCAAAGAAATATTAAAAGTTAATCACATAGGATCAATTTTGTTTAAAAAATTATTTGAAATTTTTACTTTAACAAATTTTTCCTTCAAACAAAAGGCTTTTACTTTATTGCAAAGAAAAGAAATTGCATATTTAATAGATTATAGTTAATAATATGGTAATATATCTAGCATAACTTAGCACCCAAACACCAACAAAATTATATAATATGATTACATAAATATATATATATCTATAATGTTTTTTTCCAAAAATAAAAAAAACATTGTCCAAATCTAAAAAAAAATTCAACAATGAAAATCAAACCATGCCATCCATTCCTAATGTAAGGTAAACTGAGAGCTGTACACATGTGGTAAGTTGAATCAAAGATAAAACTGAACATAGAAATGTCGTACATGTATGTATGTCTATATCAATACAAACAAGCCCAATAAAACTACTGGAAGTTCTGTGAGCAGATTTTAACGACTAAGTCCAATGAGTCATATCCTCTATTCATTATCAAGTTAAAGTAAATTATTTACAACTACAGCAAAACTTGCTGATTATTTTGTCAGAACTAATATAGTCTGAGTCTGTCCCAGTTTTATCATTCCAAAAACAGAAACCATTTTCTTCATTGTCACCTGCTGGTGTATATACATTATACCAAACATGTTTAAAATATGTCTGTAACCAACACTTGGTAACTTTCACGAAGCCAACACATATTGTGTAATAATTTTATACAGCATCAATGAATAAAATTAAGGTCATATTTTAAAAGTGTCATGGACTTTCTAAATAACAAATGGTTGTCAAGGCATTTCAAGCATCTACATGAAACCTTGCAATAAAACTAAGAACCTGTCCTTCACGGAAAGTTTTAGGGTACTAGAGTAGAAATGTCATATTCAGACATGGTTACTGCAGAAAAACCCAATCGGACATTCTAGACTCTCAATTTGTTGTATTTTTTCATTGATTGTATCTCATAATCCTTGTATCAAAATCTATTTTGGTGACTTTTAATAAATAAAATAATTATAAGGATACATTTGAAATGATAAGGTACATGAAAAAGGGAGAGAAAACCCGACACAATTTTCCGAGAGAATAAAAACAGGATTTAGATAAATAAAATGAACTTGTCATAAATGAAGGGAGATAAATGGTAATTCAAAGTTATTGAGAAATCACTCCAGAGTATCCTCCCTTATAAAAGACTAATTAAACATACTTGGGAGTGACACTTAGTATGGGTCTACTTTATATATTAAAATGAGCAACTATTATTAAATCTTTGTCTCATCTGAAACTAACATATTTTATTTACTATTAATATACTTGAATTAGGTAATAAATTGTTCAAACAAAGATCATCTTATGGGAAATGTTACAACTACACAGCATCACTCATGCAAACAATCTTCCAGTTGTATAACTTTCTTATCTTTGTTAGTTACATGTAATATTATCAAAAAATATCCCATGCAAAAATACTTTAAAAATCTATGAAATGATTATAAAAAGAATCATGAGTGATAGTATTAATTATTCTTATAAATAATGCTATAATCAACCTCTAAACCATAAAATAATAGATTACTTAAGTAATAACACCATTTCCTTATCATAAGAATTTTTACAGGTATCAAATCAAAGTAAACTTCAGTAAACTTAAAAAAAACAACATGCTAGTCAAACCATTCTACAGACTTTCAGACTGGTTACCTATACATTGGAAACAAGTGGCATGGCTTGAATTATGTCGCATGTTAGAATACTCCCCAGTATTCTAGAACACTACCTTCATCATTACTGTAACAATTTCTACAATGTAACTTGTTGACTCGCACTCTAACGTCCGTACCCTCGGATCCGTTACCTAGTGGCATACGACATACACAGCAACGGAAACACTGTACATGATAGTACAGACCGAGGGACTCTATCACCATAGCTGCGCCAAAGCCTGTCAAACAGAATCAAAGCTTGGTTAGCGATAACTCATGCTATATTTAACAATGATGAGAACCTTCTTGTGCTACAAGGTGGATAATGAGCCAGCAGTGAAAACAAAATCATTTCCCAGAAAATTCAGATCATATAAAAGCATTTTACTCCATTGTTGTTAGAAAATCAATGGCATTCATGTGATTTTTTAAACAACAGTGATGTTGTTATGAAGCTATAACATGGTAAAATACATTTAGTGTTACAGCTTAGTAATTACTAACAACATGTAAGTGATTGTAAGTGATTTTCTTGTGTGTCTTCACTTCTTTTTTTTTTGCTACACAACATTTGTGTACTACATAATATCAGCTGATGGCTCACAATGTACCTCAAGCATAAATTGTCATCTAATATAAAATGCTTCTAACATTCTTAAATAAAAACAACCCTGTCCAAAATGAAAAAAAAAGCAAAATTAGTTTGACTATGATTATATATATCAAAGCAGGATACCTGTATCATGCAATATAGCTGAGACTTTGCAAATAAATGAACTCTTTATGCCTGATGACACCATGTAATTGATGCTGTTTTTGACCTTTAAGTTGATAATATTATGTGTAACCTGGAGTTACCTACATGCATGTCATAGCTGTTTTACCTTGAACTTTATATGTGTAACCCTGATTTACATACATGCCTGAGGGCAACATGTCATAGCTATTTTTAACCTTGTGTAACCTTAGTTACAAACATGCCGATTGGGTCAAGCAAATTGAAAGTGACCAATTTGTATATCAAACTGATGCAGATTCACCTGAACAACCACTGGAGATTGTTTCAACATAAAAGCAAGCATGTAATCAACAAAATAGTTTACCTATCCTAATACCCTATAAAGGATATACTAAATAAATCTGAGGTCACTCAATCAAAGTTACAAATATAGCATGATGAAATTATTATCTAGCTCCTGGGTATAGGTATATAAACAACATCCACACAGTTTTGTAGCAAACTCTTCTTAAATGAGACCTTCAACTAATCCCCTCAAAAAGGGAGGAATTTTTTCATGCTGACCTAATTTATTATATAATTAATATATTTTTTCGGCCCATTCTAAGTTAAAGCTACAAACCTATCTAGATTTTGTTGTTTGTTATAGTCATGATATAGATACCATTATAATTTCAGTTACGGGTGTTTATAGACTACCTGTATGTATAAATATGTAAATACACTAGGTACACAACATGGTTACCATAGTAACACATCAACTACCTTCTAGAAAATCACACTGAATGTGATTTAAGTTTTCAACTGTCAAAATTAAAATATATACATTCTGCATGTGACTGACATTGCCATACTTCAGAAACATTTAACTGATATATTTAATACAAAATAAATATATTTACTGTACACGTTTTATGGTTTTTTATCACTGAAGAGTGCTTTCTTTTACATTTATTAAGTCATATGCTTAAGTACGTATCAGTGAACGTCTGACTCCATGCCATGTCTTTGATTATAACAAAGAATTCAATGGAATTTATTCTCAAATCAGTATATAAGAAATTGATACAATCACTCTAAGTACGTAAGATATATAAAAGATCAATGATATCTTACAACAAAGTGGATTATTAAATCAGAATAACCAGCAACAAAAGCTGACCTTTTGACCTTGATTCAACAGCTTTTATCACCAAACTAGATATTTGTCACTTTGATAACTAAATGAACATAAAGAACAAGTAACATCAGTGTTACTATAAACTATTAAAGTATAAAACATATTACATACCCAGCTCCTCTCCACAATGAGAACACTTTTGTTTCCCGCTCACAGCTATCACTGGTCCTGAATCATCTGTTAATGATCTAGGAGGTTTTGTTGGCATGCTGTCTTGATTCCGAACATTTGCATTAAAACTAAAGTTTGGTGGTAAAGTTTGTGATAATGATGGGTTACTGGCAAAAGTATTAGGTGAAGTCTTTGCACTAAATTGTGTAACAGTTTGTTCTGGAGTGCGGTTATACTGGTTAGATCCTGATAGAGGTCTAGATGTCGGTGAAAGATGAGACTCCGTACTATAAGATGAAGGGTAAGAATATCTGTTATTCCTTGGTGGGGGTTCTATATCCCCCCGAAATCTGCTAACTAGAGAACTTTGACTGGGTTTTGTTGGCCCTGCACGAGCAGTGACACTTTCTGTATTTGCGTAATCTGATTTTTCAGCAAGTCTACGTTTTTCAGCCTCGCGCACCACCCAGTGATCTGATGGATTTGAATAGTCTCTTTGATGAATAAGATCTGATCTGTTTCCTATCACAAATGGCTTTTCATTTTGCGTATTGTTTTCAGCATCCTTAATCCAAGCAGCTGAACTGTGGAATTTTGGTTTTGGCACAGCATTTAGAGAATGCAATTCTCCTTTTGACGGGGCTTCTCGATGAGTAGGAGACAAAGCACTATCCTGTGGATCCCCTGTCGTCTCCAGAGATGGATCAGGACGAGCTAAAGGAGTTGCTTTGCGATTCATTGCTAACAAATCTTCCCGAGTTAGTCTGCCTTTCGCGGAACCTCGTTCAGGTTTAGGAGCGGTCGGAGGTGGAGCTTTTTTCATATCACGATGTTTTGGGTCTAACGCAGGTGGTGGTGACCTGGGAGACTGTGATAACGATGATCCTGAACTTCCTGCTGATGAACGTGAATAATGATTGACAGGCTGGTAACGAGAAGAATATGCTTCTTCTTGTCTCACCTTCTGTTCTAATAGAGCTTTCTCTTTCTCTACTAATTCTTGTTCTCGATGCAGGCGCTCCCTTTCTCGTTCGATTGATTCCTGAAATATATCATCAAAAACCTGACAATGATAAAATTATTAAGAGCCTATAATGCATAAAACCTTATTTTGCAATTGACAAGAAATTTAATAATAGATCTACAGTTCTATACATGTCTAAAGTTTGTATGATTCAGTGAAAAGATTGCCATAATATTTTAGTCATAAGTTGGCAGGAAGTTATTCTTGCCAATGTTTAAAAGATTCTTTAAAGGAATAATGTGCCTGTTGAAACATTGAATCCTACATTACATATCTTGCCACTTTAAGACCTTGTATCTAAAACAGAATACAATCAACCGTTTTATTGCCTGACACAACAATACCTGTTGTTCCCTCAATTCTCGTTCTTTTTCCTCTTTCCATCTTTGCTGTTCCTCCTCAAACTTTCTTTTTTCTTCCTCTCGGATTTTCTCTCTTTCTCTGGCTAGAATCTCTTCAGGATTCATTTCTGTAAGATATCAGTGTTACATACATCATAATATGAAAACAAAAAAATCTGTGTAAACCAACAAAAATATCAAATAAATGCATTACTGGAGTAAATACATGGTATATATGGAAAGAAGTTGACCAAATTAAATTGAAGACATGGCTTTAGCTTTGAAAAGATTCTCAAAGGCACACATAGTAACTTTTATACATTGCACAATAAAATTTCAAAGGTTTTTCATTTCCTTTCCATTGAGGTATATTAGACTATGCCACATGACCTTGACAATGTGTTAATTCAACAACCAAAGCTAATGAATTAAATGATTTAAAAATTTCTTGGCTTAATTTTTCACTTTCCTTGCACTTCCCCCGAAATTAATAACTATTCAAGGGCAACCAAAATGAACAGTAAATTTTGATAACCATACCTGGCTGATTAAAGGTGCGTAGTGGTGGTGCAGAATCGGTTTTTGGTAGATCTACTCTAAAACTGTACTCTGGTAGCATTTTATTACTGTAATAATCATGTCAACATTTGAATTATTTCATAATTATCAAAACATCCATGCAACTGATACAATAATTATGATGAACATATTTATGCTATGTTAAAACTTTGCCTGTTTATGTGTTGACAGATTGAGTAACAAATCATGTAGCTTCTACATTAGTAATTTGTTCACTGTATTCTATGCGCTATTTAAAATAGAAAGCTATAAGAATATAATGACCAAATGCAAGGTTGGTATGTTGGTATTCAGAAACCTAGCAAAGAACTTCATCAAGATTTCTTTAAAAAAAAAAAAGATTTCATTTACAACAACAAGAGCTGTCGGTAGGACAGCAACGCTCGACTATTCTTAGTGCTTGATTGTAAAAAAAAATGCTTGATACAGTAACCTCCTCCTGTTTACAGGTTGGGGTAATGATGGTGAACAAGTGTGCAAAGTTTCAAAGCCATATGTGAATGGACTTTGAAAATATTTGAGGTATTACAAAAACTTTAACGTAAATTCTAAGTCCAAAAAGGGGCATAATTCTGTCAAAATGCTTGATACACTTACCTCCTCCTGTTTACAGGTTGGGGTAAAGTTGGTGAACAAGTGTGCAAAGTTTCAAAGCCTTATGTCAATGGACTTTGAAAATATTTGAGGTATTACAAAAACTTTAACATAAATTCTAAGTCAAAAAAAGGGGCATAATTCTGTCAAAATGATTGATACCGTTACCTCCTCCTATTTACGGGTTGGGGTATTGATGGTGAACAAGTGTGCAAAGTTTCAAAGCCTTATGTCAATGGACTTTGAAAATATTTGAACTATTACAAAAACCAATGGACTTTGAAAATATTTGAACTATTACAAAAACTTTAACATAAATTCTAAGTCGAAAAAGGGGCATAATTCTGTCAAAATGCTTGATACAGTTACCTCCTCCTGTTAACAGGTTGGGGTAATGATGGTGAACAAGTGTGCAAAGTTTCAAAGCCTTATGTCAATGGACTTTGAAAATATTTGAACTATTACAAAAACTTTAACATAAGTGGTTACGCCGACGCCGACGCTCGGGTGACTACAATAGCTCTACTTATTCTTATCGAATAGTCGAGCTAAAATTGTCTCAATTAAAAAAGTGCAGTAAAATGCATTGCAAGTTCCCTTCTATTATTGCAAATTTCAACCCGCCATTACATCCTAACCTGAAAACAAATCATCTAAATGCACAAGTTTATATCTGACCTGTTATCTTCTTGATTTCTTGGATCAATAATAAGTTGCCTCCCTTGGGTATTGGATGGAAGCCTTATTGTCATTGGCTCAGATGTGAAACTAGTCTGTGTACCAGGACTCTGATAATTGGCAGCCTCTTGTTTAGTATGCATTATTTGAGACTCCATGTCCCTGAGAAACTTGTCTGAATTTAATGTATGTTGTTCCTAAAATAGAACATTCAAACATGTAAGGAATTGGAAAATATCTCTATTCAGACAAATTCTGATCAATGTACATTTTGCATTTTATCTGGTAATAAAAATTTCCCATTCAAATACTTGAAGCTTGTCAACTGTTACTTAAGCAATTTTCTAAATGTATCAGCAATTATAAATAACGTCTGTGGATTAGATACTGCAAGTGGATATTTAAGAATACCTGTTCCTGTTTTTGTTTCTCAGATTCCCGTGCCAGTCTCTTTTCTTCCTCATACTGCTGGCGTATTCTTTGCCGATCTCGCTCAAACTTCTCCTGTAGCAAGTACAATAATAGATAATTATAGTAACCTGAAAACACTGCAGTCTGTTGTTCTTTAACAAAACTGTTTACCAATATACTTTGATTGAATTTACTGATGCTGTTAGAATAATGACTGCTCCTTATCCGCTGCATTTTAATAAATTCTAAATAAATCAATGAACATTTTTGTTATTACAACATTGAATATTTACCGGCATGCATACACTATATACATGTATCTCTCTTCAGACTGAATTAAAAGCTGGACATTATAACAAAATTCTTTTTTTTTTCTTACAAATTTTCAATAAAACTCTCACAATCTCAATTCTAGAAAAATTATCCTGATATATGGTAAAAGTATAAATATATAAAATAAATGTACCCTGTCCTTGAGAAGGAAGCCACCAATTTCTACTGTACAAGCAATTATTATCTACTTCATACTACCTTATTATAGTTTACCTGTGGTGAGAGGGGCGGTGGCTCGCTGTAATTTGGTACATTTATTTCCATCAAGTTAGGCGCATCAACTTGCGCTTGTTTACGAGCAGGGGCAGCAGACTACAAGAACAGACAAGTACGTGATAACGTGCACACAGCAAGCATTGGGAGTCACACCACAAGGTGAAAGCAAAATAAACATAGGCTTACCACATTCCATACACTAGAAACAACCTTGACTTTACATTTAGTATTGTTTGACATTTATGTATTACGTTTGTTCTGTGATTATGCTCTTTAACAAATTTTAAAAAAAATAGAATTCGCAATTCAAATAATGATGTTTTTTGAATTTGTTAATATTTTTCTATCCCAATAAATCAAGGTTGTTTCTAGCAAACTAAATTTTCTATATGCATAAATATTATTTTTTTAAGTTATGAAATTATAAAAATCATTTTAATCAAGCTAAGAAATAATGTAATTTTCTAAACAATAACTGAAAGATAACCTAGTTACAGGAAATGAAGAAACATAAACTTAGATGTATAATAATAAACTATAAAGGCAAAACAAATAAATGTTTCAGTTACAAGAAAGAGCTCTTTCACTTAAACCTACAAATGACCTTCAAATACAAATGACCTTCAAATACAAATGACCTTCAAATCACCTTGGTATCCAGCCATTTTTTCTATCAATTGTATTTTTTATCCAAAAAAAATCTTTGTTTCAATATTAAATAAACCTCTTTAACTATAATGAATGTTATTTAGAAGCTGGTCATTCAAAGCTGTATTAAGACTTAGGAGAAAAAAAGTTGGATACAGGAATAAGATTTGTTTTCTAAAGCATAAGAAATAGCTGTTAGTATCCAAGCTATTTATTCCATTAGATTTTAAATGCTTAGTTTTACTTTATAACCATATATTAAATTCATTATTCAAGGCCAATAATTGTCTCTACCTAACATGTGTTATTTATACATCAAACATAAAAGTATACCTTACATTTTTAAATATTTGTATTCTTTTAAAATCACTAACAACCATTCTGACTCATGTACATTTACATTTATAAAATGATTTTACTACTAGAAATGACAAAGCATGCAGCAAGCAGAGCTTGTTTTGGTCATACTACATCAAAATGGCTCTATACAGGTAAATAAGTTCTACACTCTTGTTCTGAGAGTTAAGGTATTCTTAACATTACCATCTCATATTTCATGTCTTTATTATAATATAAATTTAATGTATTATAGAAATAATTGTATTATTAGCCTTGAACTAATGAACCATTCTTTAAGATAAAAAAATGTTATATTTGTCAGTATTTTTTTTCATTATGCACAGTCAGCAAGTAAGCCAGTCAATTTTTTATATGTATCCACAATTAGCCAACATCTTTAAAAGTAAGAAACCCTAAATGCATAACTAACATTGAATATAATGTTCTTCTTGATCACCTTATTAACAAATACATATTTGGTAAAGTTATATTCATGTATATCGCACTAATATGATATTAAAAACATAAATTTTCTAAGTGGCAATAAATCAAAATTGGTATAGTAAGTTTTGTTTGTTTGTTTTGGGTTTTACGTCACATCTACATAGTATAGGTCATATCGCGACGTTCCAGCTTTACTGGTGGAGGAAGACCTCAGGTGCCCTTCCGTGCATTATTTCAGGCACAAACGGGTTCCTGAGTAGAACCACAGACGTTCCGTAGGCTAGCTGGATAGCTTCCTCACATGAAAGAATCCAAAGTCCCTGTCGGGATTCGAAACCCACAGCGGTGTGGGGCAAGTGATAGGTATAGT
The DNA here is from genome assembly GCF_026571515.1 of Ruditapes philippinarum. NCBI lineage: Eukaryota > Metazoa > Mollusca > Bivalvia > Venerida > Veneridae > Ruditapes > Ruditapes philippinarum. The sequence continues at coordinate 35,733 of NW_026859600.1, read as the reverse complement.
AAGTAAATTTAGTTCCTACTTCAGTAAGATAATACTTGTCATTTTTTGCTGTTGGGTTTTTATATGTCAGTCAAACACTGTTTAGAACATATGCGAATCGAGTAGAACAGCTGACCTCCTATAAGCTTGCTGGATGAATGAGATCCTGGCAGGATTCAAACCCAGAGCAATGTGAGGTAAATTATGTTAATATATTGAAGTATAAGGCTGTTTTCAATGTTTTTCAGATAATGCTTTTTTTCAGATACACATGAAAATTTGACTGGCTTAATACACTCCTCACCATTAGACCATACATACAGTTAACTATGCAAGCAATTATCAAGTCAGTATCAAGCAAACCAAGAATAATATTTTCAGGCAAAAACAAGATAAATCAGGCAAACTGCAAGCAACATAAAACATATATAAGGGTAGTTTACCTCAGCTGTCAAATGTTCTTCTCGGTGTATGGTGAGCTCTACAGGTGGGGCGCTTGATTGATGGTCCGGCTAATAGAGGGTAAAAGATGCACAAAAACAAATCGTCAAACCAAAATACATTCTCAACATGCAGAATTTAATGTTAAAATGTGCTTTAATGCCTTTCAAACACTGAATGCTGTACATCATCATAGGGTGCAGTGTAATAATGTACAGGATATTAGAATTATGATGAAGAAGTTATGACATAGTAAAAGTAAACATTGATAACCAGGCTATTCCTAACTGGCATGTCTGCTTGGTTCAATAATGCAATGTTTTTAAAGAACAAGATTTTGACAGTTGTATTGTAACAGTCAGTATATTGTTGCCTATTGAACAAACTTGTATTATTATCAGATCAATATATATGTCATACATTAATATGTCAATGTTTATGTTGTACATTTATATGTCAATGTTTGTGTCATACATTTATATGTCAATGTTTATGTCATACATTTATATGTCAATGTTTATGTCATACATTTATATGTCAATGTTTGTGTCATACATTTATATGTCAATGTTTATGTCGCATACATTTATATGTCAATGTTTATGACTTTATATGTCATTATTAACATATGGAAAGATCTCATTCAGAAAAATTAGAACATGCCATTAACACTTTAGTTGCCAAAACTTCCGAAAATATAATAACAATGTTTTGCCAGCGGAAATTTTCTCACAGATATATGGGCACTACTTTTACAGATGAAGTAACCTATTTAGATTGGTGCTTATTTTTCACTTTCTACACCGGAACCTTTTATATAGCGCTCATGTTGGTGTCCATGCTCTCAAGGCCGCCTTATAACCAGTAACCATTTATAACGCTTATTGTATAATTACTCGTATAATCGTATAATTATTAATATGATACTTGGTACTATAAGTGGGACAGTATACCTGTCTGGAAGGCAGCTAAAGAATTATCATGCAATCATGTTGCTGTGCAAACTACTTTGTTTTGTAAGAAGAAAATGGACATTCCAGTATAATAATATGATGGCCATGCTTGCTTGTTAGTTGTAACATTCAAAACTCAAACATAGCAACAAGACTCGACTCATTTTAGAATGTATAACTATGGATAAAGTATAAAATGAAATATGACTTTTAAAAGAAAGTTTCAAATGCTTTTCAATTATTGTCAATAAAGTAAGAGCTTCATTAGTTTCAATGAAAACATAGATTCAATGGTAAAAAATTTCCATAAAATCAAACCCGGAAAGTTTGCTCTTAAATTAAAAATAACTTCTAAAAAAATCAAAATCACAACAAAAATTAAACAAAAAATTCCTTAAGAACCTCAAATTTAATACCAATTTAAATCCTTAAACTTGCCCACCGTTTTGTTGCCAAAAATTTTATAAGGGCAAGCAAAACATTAAAAAATTAAGCAAATTGCCTTTGACAACATTAGACACTGACAAGATTCCCAAAAATTTTTCTTGTGAAAACCTTTTATTCATGGAACATTTTTTTGAATTTTTGTCCAAGGGCAAAATTCTGGGTCTAAAAATTAAAACGAAAAAAAGGTGCCCTAACATCTTTATTCTTCTGTAAATTTTCGACAGGACGGGGATGGGAAAAGGGTTGGAATTCGATTTTACTCGGACTCTGATCAAACCCGCGGGGGAAAAACCCAAGGTCCTAACTGCTATTTCCTTTCCCGGTTTCATGACTTTTTTAGGGTGGGTCTTTTTAGGGGTTTGGAGACAGTTGATCAAATTTTCTAATCGGGCCCAAATAACTCTAAAATAATAAAAAATATCAAAATTTAAGGGGCACAATAAACATTATAACACCTTAAATGTTCCCTAAAAATAAAATTTTAAAGTTAATTCGCAAAAGTTAAAAATTTGCCCAAAATAAGGGGTTTATATTTAAAAAGGGAGAATTAACTCCTACAAAAATCTAAAGAAAAACCTACAAACAATTGATAATTCTGTAAAACCAAATTAAAAAATTTTTAGTTAAATCACCAATAAAATTGAAAATTACTGCATGTGATAAACTCAAAGTTTGATTTGGAATGACTATAATGTATTTGTTTGGGATCATTAAATGAAGTCTTTATTTTTTTTATTTTTATTTTTTTTTGGAACCCCAAAACTTAACTCTGTTTATTGTTCCTACCATAAGCAAAATAGGATAGGGGGTCCATCACACTATTTCATCTCACAATTCATTGAACAAATATGAAATATAGTGGAGCATAGAAGAGAATTTTTTTATGCATACTAGCATATACTGTACAGTATTCTGTAGGGTATCACGACATGTAACATTTTAAAAGAAACTGGATACAGTAAAAACATCTATATATAGGTATATATTACATGATAAATCTTGTATCATTTTCCCTTGATGGTCTAGAAATTTTACCTTGCCACAGATGCTGCCTGTTTAAAAAGATTCTTTTTCATCCTTTTTTGGTAGGTTTTAACCCTTAACCTCATATATACGCGAAACAACGCACTTTCGACCCCCCCCCCCCCCTTTTTTAGGCCTCAAAGAGTGAAAAAATGTCCTATTTGGGCCCCAAACACATGTTTTCATTTGAGAAATGTTGCTAAAAAAATTGAGCACGTTTTCCGCACCGCCCCCCATCCAAAAGATACACTAGGGGGATGCCAGAGGGGGGAGGTGCCCTGTTACGGGGGTTTGAAGGGGGGCAGAGCCCCCCTCATTGCCAAGAAAATTTTGGACTTGTGAGAGGCTAAAAATGACCCCAGGTCGATCATAATGTAATGTGTAACCAACACTGAAAAGCCTTTGACTCTATCTCAATCCCTTGAGAAGTTGCAGCACTTTGAAATAAATTTTGATGGAAAAAATCGAGGCAAAATAGTGATTTTTGGCAATTTTGAGATGCCCCCTCGTTGCCATGGTAACAGGAAATTTAAGACTGAGCATGTCGCTACAAAGGCAATGGTCCAGTCAACATTTGTGCCAAGTTTGATTAGTATTGAAGCATTTTTCATAGTTTCATAGCAGTTTGAACTTGTAACAGGAGGCTTTTCAGTGAAACGGCCATTTTTCACAATATGCTCATGGGGGAAAGGGTTAAAGTACATGTACACTAGTGTTAAATGCCAATTTGCCTTGTTGTCATTGATAGGTAAAGGCCCAAAGTGCCTCTTTACAAATAATTTCAGACACAAGTGCATGCCTTAGTGAAACACTGAAACATCATTCTGCAAGCTAGCCAAATAGCTTTCTCACATGAAAGAACTTCCTGAGATTCAAACATATGCCATGACAGGTATGTGATTTAAAGCACTGCATATGCCATTTCAGAGTAGAAATCCAGTCCATATAGTCTATGAAACTTACCTGATTTTGGTGTGACACTGGCTGGGGATTTCTTCACAGAGATGGTGGATCTTTCCTCTGTCATTTGGACATCATGGGGAGCACTCATATCCCTGGTTGGAGATGTCGTCTGCCTCACAGGTGTTTTCTGCCAGACTGGTGCAGACTGGGTATTAATTCTAATATCTGCTGTAAAACTTTCTGTAGCTACTGGACTAGGTGACCTTTTATTTCTCTAAATGAGGAGAAAAAACACAAGATTTTACAAAAAACATACACTACATATCATACAGTATACATTAATTTTTTATCACATAAAAAAAAACAACAACAAAAAAACACCAAGTATCATAACGTTATCAGAATTTTGCAACTTACACCACTTGCCAAATAATTCCATTACATTACAATAACAGGCAAATTAAATTAAGGATGTTAAATTTAACAAAATGCACTATAACATACAGGCTAATTCCATGTGAGAACACAACAGAAAAATACAAGATCTGTCACCTGCACAGACTGGTTCTCATAATCCATTCAGTTATTCCTGTGGACGATGAATCATTTTAATTATATTCTACTTTCATTTTTTTCCGGAATGTTATTCATGATCACAAATGCAATTAAACATTACAATATATATTTCTGTACACACTATATTCAACCAAATCATATAACACAAGTTTGTGATACATTTAGAATATTAATGTGTAAATTCTCAATTCATCAAATTGTTTATGACTCATGTAATTGAATGAATGTATAATAACATCATGTGTGAAATAAACCAAATAAGATAGAGGACTTGGCTACATCTCCAGATGGTTCATTATTTAAAAGGTTTCATGGGAAATTATTTAAGTAACACTGATGAAGCACATTGTATTTTTACTACTATACAAGGTTATTTTCAATTATATCGCAGGCTGTAGGATTAACTATTTAGCATACAAATAATAACTTCCATAAAATTTTAAAACTTGGATGTCAGAGACTGAAAATGTCTCACATTGGAAGTCACATTATATAGGTACAGAAGGAAAAACACAATATTTTGGAAGTCACCGACCAAAATTAAATCAGGCAAGCTTCCACTAATGGATGCCCAGATTATAATACAATATAATCACAATACATACATAATTTTAACAAGAACAATTTTAGAAAGATATAAAAAACAAAATCAGAAAATCAGAAAAAGTCGTTATTGATTTTATTAATTCATTTTATTAATATACAAAGGCTATTACTGTAAAATATAAATACCTCATTGTTATTTGCCTCCCTTTGTTGTTCTCCTATAAGCTGATCCATTAATCTTGGTTTTTCATCTACCTTTGTTGTCATCTAAAATGTTCAATAAAATGAAGTTTAATTTAAATATAAATAAATATATATAAATTAAATAGCAAGATTTTCCTAATTGTTATTTTAAATTCATCTACCAAGTTAACTATCCATGAAAATCTAGGCTCGTTATTCAATATGAATAGTCAGTTTTATACGAATTAAAATGTCACCTAATATATTTAATATTACTTCAATACAATTTCTTTTTTTATATATGATAAAAACACATTCTTTACAAACAAACTTATCAAATTTCAGCTATAAGAAACAATATTATCCCTATACTTAATCCCTATACTTACAGGTATATTACCATTACATAGTACAACTTTGTAAATAAGCCGAAGTTACTTTACGCCAACAATTATAACATCTTTACAACAAGTAGAATACAAACACATATATAATCATAATATTAATTGTTTTTTTTTATACATTTTCTTCTGTATAAATCATTTACAGTAATCCTATCTATTTGAAATGTTTGTTAAAATTAACAGCTGTCAGCAATTTCATTGTGTTTTGTAGGTAAACATTTGGGATCATATTTTAATCAATGCACACTTGGCAACAGTTCGAGATCATCAACAATAACACTTCTTACTGTAATTGGCAGATACAGTACTTTAAACTTCATTATACAGCAAATAAGTGGGTTTTTTACCATATTTAACATAAATTGACTCATAAACACTTAAATTAAGGTGACATATTTCACTACTATGAAATAAAAATCAGGAGATATATTAAAAGGCAAATGACCTTCACAGATGAATGTGTAAAATTTGTAAAGAAATACTTTTTGCAGATTTCATCAAATTGGCCACTACCTTGTTGCCATATGAGTGCACAATAGGGTTCAATCTCATGATCATTTGTGATGAAGGCAGCGGTACCTTTACCAGTAAGTTATTGCTAAGCCTGCCCTAATTTGTTTTACCATGTTAAAAGTTTTATAATCATTTATTACTATGAATACAAATAACTTACCTGTAGTGCAGGTTTAAAGTGCGTTGCCTCGTCAACGTGATCAATTTTCTTGATGTTGTTGTTGTTTATTGCATGGTCAGTAAATGCACTCTCTTCCATAGAATCATATCCATCTAAAATACAACAAATTTATCTCTCTTAAAATGTGAATAAACTTTCATTAAAATAATTCATTTGTTAATATATCAATTAAACAGACACTTTCTAGTAATTGCCACCTGCTAAATTCCACTTTTATAGTTCTTTATTGTTTTGTGAATCAAATCAAATTCTGATCAATGAAAATTCATGAATTTATCCACTGGTAAATATGAATAATCAATGTTCCTGATTTGAATGAGCCAATATTTCCAATCAAGTTCCATATTGACCATTCACTGATCACCGGCTCCTGATTACTTCTGTATGTAGAACAATAGAGCCAGGTAACAGAGGAATGTCAGGTATCCCTACTTGTTAAGATAACACTGGTCTCGTGTTACTACACCTATCTATATAGCTCTCTTATACCCTTACATTCTTATAAAAATTATCACTTATTTACTTAAAAATAGATAGCAAGACAAGAAACACATTGTTTCTACTTCTTACAAATAATACAAGACATTGTGAGTAAATATGACATTCATTTTTTTTCCATATAAATTTACAACTTATGTCTAAACAGGTTTTATAAAATCTTAAGTAATACAAGTTCACTTTTTATACACTTAAAGAAATGAAACTCTATATGATATTTAGTGAATACAATGTTATATTGAAATCAAAACTGGTTTCATCCATTTCACAAACAGATCTTTACAAATTTCTATACAATATCTAATTTGTCAATACACGCCTTGAATAGAAAGTACACAGTTAGATGTAAAATAGGTACATAAAATATAAAAAAATCATGAAGAAATATCATACATACAGCATATATATCATCAATAACAAGTATTTCATTATCTAGATGATTTATTTCAACATTATTACATGAAACTGATTTCATTTTCATAAAAAAATGTGAGGAATGGGAAAAAATGGAAGCATTACTGGTTTCCTAGCAGTTTCCGGCCACAAATCGCACTTTTTAACAAATAAAATATGTAGGAATGGGAAAAAAATGGAAGCATTAGACAAATAAGGCTGTTTCATTTATGACCAAGACAAGTCAACTATATTAATATTCCCAGGTACAAATTAATATTTGTGAATTATAATACTGTATGTTAGTTAGTTACCTCATATTTCACTGGATGACCATCATACTTAACATCCAGTGAAATTATCAATCACCCCTTTAATTTATTAATCATCCCTCGTTTAAATAGAGGAGTTGATTAATAAATTTGAGGGGTTATTTCTATATGAGGGGTGACTTATAATTTTGAGGGGTGATTGATAAATTGGAGGGGTGTTATAGATTGATAAATTTGATGGGTGATTGATAAATTTCCAAAATTCTCCTTTGAAAAATCTATTTCTTCATCAAATCACATGATAACTCATATACATGTAAAACAAAAAATCTTATTTTCACTTATCAGGTACTTATCAATCATCCCTCATAAACACTGCTTCTGTAAATTCATAAATTAATTTTCATTATTTATAAAATAATGGAATTGTGCTGTATTATTAATATTTTGACAGATTATATGTATAAACCGTTGTGGGTTATTACTAAGCCATATTACTTGAGTTCTTTATTGAGTCATATAACTTGTCTAAAAACTTAATAATAACCATATAACAAGTTCATGTATTTCATCTTATATTCAGAAATCCATATTTTTTATCCTTTAGAACTGTCAAACATGTGTTTGATAATGTCTTAATAGTGGATTAAGAATATGTTAGATGTTTAACAACTGAAGAGAATAGCACTGATGTGTCGTAAAGGTAGCAAAATGTAGACAAAGAAGTATTTTGACTTCCATGTATAATACTAATTCACTATAATTATACCAATTACTAACAGAGCAACAGAAGCAAAAGGTAGTTCATCTATATGACAAATCATTAATGAATATTTTTTTTGGAAACTGTAACAAGATACAAAAAAATAAAAGTTTAAAACCAAATAAAAAGATAGCATATCTGAGGCATAATGGGCCTGTAAGTTTTGCCTGTTTTGGTCATTTATATACATGTATGTATTCTGTACAACATCAAATTGGTTCAAGTTATTTCCTGCAGATACTAGGACATTCCAGAGAAGATTACTAATCAATCTATCAGGCTAACAAAAATCCTCATGTCAAATAAAATACTATAAGCCTTTACAAATGCTGACAGGAATCTATAAAACATTTCAAGAATCATTTATTTCTATATTAGCACAGGTTTGGTTATATTACACAGGATATCAATTATATGATAATGAAGTCACATTCATGAAATACCAGTACAATACTGGATGTTATAACAGTTTTCATATAATATCAATTCATGTAACATCAGTAGTTCAGCATATTATTTTTGTTGTTAAAAAGTGAATACAAGTATCAAGTTAAATGATTTTTTTTTTTTTTTTTTGAAAATACCAAATTTGACTACTCATACAAATATTGTTTTTATTCGGCCAAAATATATCTGCATGCAAACACTATATGCCTGACTTTGTACAATATGATAATATAATGTTAACAAATAAAAAAAATCAAATTATTCAACTAAAAAAATGAATAAATAAACATATGTATGGTATAATACCCATATATTTTAATTTGAAGAATCTTATAATAACATCTTCTTATTGCAGTTACGGGTTAACTACTATCAAATTATATAAGGAGTTAAACCCTTACTGCACTAAAATATGATAAATGAATGTGAACAATAAAATACAATGTTAGTTTGAACATTGGCAGTGTGTGGTCTTTATACATTCCGTCTGTCAATTTTTTACACTTTCATTGTAGAATTGTTGTAACAATAATAAAACTCTTTGATGCCTACAGGTGTGGTAAAAGTTACCTAGCCTGCTGAGCTACCACAGCTGCTAATTATGACATACATTATATGTTAATTAACATTTAAACACTTGTTGTTTATAAATACATGAAAGAAGATTATGGAAACAAGGCAAGATAAACAAAGTTGGTGTATTATCATCCCTGTCAGGTACATATATAACACACCTGTTGCTATACTATTTACACTGTTGTTGCTATAAATCAGCCACCAACAACATACAACTTATGTCAACTGTCTATCATTATCATAAACAGGTAAATATTTTATCCTACAAGACAGTATCTCTCATCATTTATAAGTCACAATGAAGATAAAGCTTGTAAAAAAATAAATCATTTCACACTTTTGTGCTTGATACAGTATTCTGTTAAATTCATATATGTGTCTGTAAAATGTCACCAATAATATAATGCAAGGAAAGGGCAATAACTCTGCTTCTGTAATAAAATCAGTTGTTAAATTTATCAAGTTGACTTAAAATGTTCCCTTGAGTAATATAACCCCCACATTGAAAGTGTAATACAAGACATAAATGCATAATCCAAGATAAAAACTTATATAATTATATATATTTTCTACCTTTCTTATTCCAGACTATTACCTGTAGGGGAAACAACTCTTTAAGTTAGTAAGTAATCCTATCCTAACCTACCTTCTTGCATATAGCGTTTGATTCTCAGTTCTATCTGTCCTCGTTTAACACTGTGATCTACAATACCCTGTACCTGAGCCAAGGTCAAGGTTGTAACATCTCGCCCATTTACTGAAATAAGTTCATCATTTGCCTCCACTTCACACACATCTGCAGCACTACCTGTAATGTTATAATGAAAGTAAACTTGTTAATTATCAATGTAATTAGTACACTTAAATTCAATTTCTAAACTTATCAAACTAATGAGCCAGTCTAATTTAACACTCCATCCCCTAATCCGCTATTGTTGGAAATGTTGGACAGTAAAAAGGTAAAATACCAGCTAAATGCCCCTCTCCCCCAACCCCCTCTATAAGTTAGACATATCAACCACTGCAAGTTAGGACATACCCCCCCCCCCCCTACTGTGAGTTGTGTGTTGAACATTTTCCCTAATGCAAGCCATCATATCCCACATAATTTACTGTTAAAAATATCAGTGGTAACAAGCAAGTGAAGAAGTAAAACGTTTTAAATATCACACAATCTACATGTATGTAAATTTTAAATTAATTCAATTTTGCCAAGTAGAAAAATTGGGGTGCATAATGCAAGCTACAAAAAAAAATACATGTGCATGTTTATATAATTTGCCTGGTAATATTTCCTAACAAAATATCAATATAGAACAAATATAGTTGAATTGTTTTCTCTTGTCTGACACAAATTTATTTCTTAATGATTGTTTCTTCTTTGCTACAAGAAATAATTTGACAAAGAAAACAATTTATACATTAAAAAGAAATTAAACTGTAAACAGATTGTAAAACATAATCAACATATCTATGGAGAAGGCATGCATCTTATGAAAATCACTAAATCTGTCTCAATTTTATTAGATTTTAGGACAAGATAATTAATGTGTTTGTCAATGGAGGAAAACAGTAAGTACCAAGAGATGATGGTTACCAAATGATAAAGTACCAGATGACAGGTGAAATACCCTATGATATCATACTTAATGATACTAGTAATTGAAGTACCCTATCATATCACATTTAATGACAATTAAAGTACCCTATGATATATTTAATGTGATTGAAGAACCCTATGATATCATACTTAATGATAATTAAAGTATCCTATAATATATTTAATGATAATTGAAGTGCCCTATGATATCATACCTAAAGATAATTAAAGTACCCTATGATATCATACCTAAAGACAATTGAAGTATCTATTATATTATTCCTAATGATAACTGAAGTACCCCATGATGTTACACTTAAGGATAATTGAAGTACCCTATGATAACATACCTAAAGATAATTGAAGTGCCCTATGATGTTATACTAACTGATAATAGAAGTACCCTATAATGTCATACCCTTTGACAGTTGAAATACTCAAAGATATAACACCCAATGATAAGTGAAGTACCCAATGATATTATACCCAACAACAGTATCAAAGGACCAATATTGTAATATCTAATAACTGATGTTCCCTGTAATGTAATGCCCAATAATGATAAAAATACACAATGACGTAAAAAATTAATATGTTTAATTATATTAAGTAAAACAGTAATAAAATATGGTTACACATTATGAATGTAAGAAAACAAGATATCAATTGATATAATTACAATTACCTAATTGTGGTGATTTCTTAGAAGCAACTAAAACAAAAGTTAAAATGAATGTGAAATGAGCAGTTATGTAAATGAAAACTGGAAAATCCGAAGATAAAAACAAATCTGTGCAAACAAATAAATCTGTAATGATTAAAGAGTCATCAACAGCAATCAATCAAGAAATGACAAAAACATTTTCTAAAAATTTCTACACTCTAAGAAACTGAGGGTATTTGAGCCACGCCATGACAAAACCAACATAATGGGTTTGCGACCAGCATGGATCCAGACCAGCCTGCGCATCTGCGCAGTCTGATCAGGATCCATGCTGTTCGCTATCAGTTTCTCTACTTGTTAGAGGGTTTGTAAGCGAACAGCATGGATCCTGATCAGACTGCGCGGTCGCAAACGCATTACATTGGTTTTGTTGTGACGTGGCTCATTTGTTAACTACAGGTGGTGTATTGAATGCTGCAGCACTGGCTGTCGACAAAGTTACAAGAGACACTGTCAAGGACTAGAATTATTGTTAATTAGTCACAAAGAATGTTATATTTCTAGACTTACTCTTTGATTCATCTATAAATACATCATCATTCTCGCTTGTTTCACTTCCTAAATACAAGTCACTTTGTTAACATTTTATTTGTACATGAACCTTGTATAATATTTTATGGTAATTTACAGAATTGATGAGCATAAAAGCAAGCTGGAGCAGCACAGACCGATTAAAAAACAGTCAAGACCTTGTCGGTTCTAAAATTTATAATATAAAATAAGTATATGATATTATATGCAATATTATATGCACTAATACTAATGTAAGAGAAGAAAGCTGAATACTAACCAAGGGATACTCTTTGAACAGTGACAGGCTGTTTCTTTTCAATCCCTCCCACCAAAAAGAATCCGAAACCTCTCTCATTGTTTGCCTTCTGGCTGATTTTTATTGTCTTCTCTGTGAACTTCTGCAAATAGTACATTTAAATCACAATGAAAAATACCTTTTTCTACAAACAAGGGACACTACTCTTGATAAATAAGTCAATAATAATACAGTGATTATCTCCCTTTTAGTAACAATTTCTGAACAGTTTGATAAACACCAAATAATCCAGATTATATCAAACATGAAGAATTTAGCAATGGAAATTGGAATACTAGTTTTCTTTCTTTTTTATTTCAAAGTATGATTATGATTATCTTGTAAGAAAATAAGACAATTACACTTTGTTGAATATATAAGTTGATAACAGGTTATTGAACTTTATAAAGGTGACCAGGTTAATACAGGATTGACTCTGTATTAGTACCCTATTACTAAAACTAACATTTGTCTTTTATATTCAAATTTTATTATTAACTTTTCAGTAATAACATTATGGAAAAATATTTAAATTTCAGTAAATATTTGAGTGTTCATTTTAGTAATTGTATTTTATTAATCATAGATCATGCAATGCCTCATTTCTTGTGGAAGACAGAAAGTGAAATGTTATTGTTTTTAAGAGAAATTTAAAAAAAAAGATAATTTTATATTAATCATAAGTGATTAAAATTTGTTAAAAGACCTTTAAAAAATAACCAAAAAAATTCTTATGAATAAGACAAAAACATTTCAGGCACACTGTGTAAGAAAAATATGACATAATTATGTGTACATACAATGTATTAATGCCATGGCTATATCATGGTATGCATTATGTTATGGCTATATCAATATGTACATTATGTCATGGCTATTTCAAGATGTACATTATGTCATGACTATATCAAGGTCGGCATTATGTCATGGCTATATCAATTTGTACATTATGTCATGGCTATATCAATTTGTACATTATGTCATGGCTATATCAATTTGTACATTATGTCATGGCTATATATCAAGATGTACATTATGTCATGGCTATATCAATTTGTACATTATGTCATGGCTATATATCAAGATGTACTTTATGTCATGGCTATATCAATTTGTTCATTATGTCATGGTTATATCAAGTTGATATAATAATCAAGATGTACATTATATCATGTATCAGACTAGATGTCATGGCATAACCATCTTTTATAGTTTAATTTCAGTCTTGCCAAAAATTCTAGAAGTAAAGCCCTAGAAACAAATTTTATGAACTACCAGATATCTTGTTTAAAACAGATAATATTATTTTCATCTAGCAATTCACAACAATTAAATGTGACATTTCTACACAATAAGAAAAGTAGTATCAGACTATGGCCCCCAAGTCAAGAAATTTGTAAATGTCCAATAAAGTGTTTACAAAACAACATTTCATGCTTGCAAACATAAAATGATTTTGGACATCATCATGCCAGGCCTGTGTAAAACAAGAACAAGTTTAACAGTGTTCCCATGCTTGTTTCACTAAATGTACCAACTTTGTAATGTTTTGTGGTGTTGTCATGTCTAAACCATTACCACGGTTATATAACTGTAAATAAGTATATCATTTTATGTCACTGCATCATGAAAGAAAATCAAACAAGAATCATGTAGCTTTTTTACAAAATTGATTCGCTTTTAATAGACCAACAGTAAAAAATGGTTCCATATAAATATTTTACTTTTTTGTACCGTTTATAAATCATTAACCATGTATTCATGTCTGATTTTTCTCACAAACCGCTATTTCTAATCCCAAAACCTTACAAAGTTGGATAAAAATAAAAATAACAAAATAGTGCAATCCTAGATATTTTGTTAATTAACTAATGCTACTGACTCATTAATAAAGGTTGATAAAGTTTCATAAAGTATCAAACTTGCTTCAGGAATATCTGACGTGTTATATAAAGATTTTCCTGGATCAACATGTGGAAACCCCCACTTTGTGCCAGACCAATCGTAAACAAGATTGTCCTCATGGAAATCGTCAACTACATTGCTAACTATGATATCTGGAATAGAACTTGTTGGTAAAGCTGGGGGTCTAGGTGACTCCATATCATCATCAGGTTTTGGCATCTCTAAGCTTGCTGGTAGAAGACAATGCAGTGGAGAATTATATCCATCTCTAATGTCTTGGTGACTTGGTGTTTCTAGGTATATTGGAGTTCTGTTGACAATATCTGGTGTTTGTTGTGCCCATGATTCAGATTCAACTGAAACATTAGATAGAATTTGAGAGCTTGGAGGGAATAGCTGTGACGGTGAATCATTTCTTGGAGAAGTCTGAGGGGATATAGATTTGGTAGACAATTCTTCCACTGGAGACATGCTGTCTACTGAGCTTGTATGTTGATATTGCGATTCTCTATCTTTATTATCTGATGAATGCAAATCTGTATCTTCATCTTCTACATTTACAGAACTGAAATCCAACTTTGGAATATAATCCTGTTCTGGTGGTATATAGTCCTGTTCTGGTGGTATATAATCCTGTTCTGATGGTATATAGTCCTGTTCTGGTGGTATATAGTCCTGTTTTGGTGGTATATAATCCTGTTTGGGTGAATTTATCTCCTGATTTTTCACATTTTCAATTACACTGTCAACAATCTGCTCTGCAAAATTCTCAATTCTATTTTCAATAATAAAATCTTCATTCTTAAGATCAATAGCCTGTATACTCTCTTTTTGTTTTTCAACTAAATTGTCTTGAATATCATGCATTTCATCATCACTTTTGAAATCCAAATCTTTAGAAGTGTTTTCTAAGCTATTAGAATAGCCATCAAGAAAACTGTATGTTCCAAGTTCTATACTTTGTTCATCAACTTTATCTTCAGACATATTTTCAGGAATGTCATATAAGCCCTCATTAATTCTGCTTCCTTTATCAGTTTGATTTAAATGTGTACAGTTTTCTTCAGTTTCTGGCATATTCAAATTTTCATTTTCATAACACATGTCCATAGTCTTAGATATGTCACTGGGATTATCTCCAGCACCAGCACTAGCATCATTCTCTTTACAAGTATCAGTGTCTCCAATAGTCACATTAAGTGTGTCATTACTAACATCTACATTACCATCATTTATTTTACCCATGTCAACAATCTGATTATCTGTTACACCATTATGTGCTCTAGGTAAGTCAGTCTGCCCTAGATTTTCAACCTCATGTTCAAACTTGGCTTTTACTGCAGCTATCTTTGCACTTGATGGTTTGGGTGGAGTTGCTGGAGGTTTCTTCATTACCATATTTTCAGGTGTTAGAGCAGAAGGTTTTAGATTATTGGAAGGGGAAAGAGTTTGAAAATACCTTACATTCTCACTAACAGAGGGCTTTTGGAAAGAAAAAGAAAATATACAACTTTTTAAAGCAATTTCCTCATACAACTCTCAGGGCAAAGCGCATTAATTTTCTTTTCATCAATATTTTTGTAAGTAAAGGAACATTTTGAAACAAGAAACAATTGGTACAATGATAATGATATTTCCATCGTTAATTTAACTTTTTCTTTAAATTTTTGATGATCATAATTTATGTTTCACCTATGCTTCTAATACTGATCAAAGTTTTTACAATGTATCATCATCATAATTATATCTTTGTAAAAAGCCCCTTACTAATTCTGAGATATAATGATTCATCTGCCATATAATAAGGTTTGTATCTATACAATGATATCTGTTAAGTTTTTCTTTTCTAAACTTGTGTAAACATTGTGGTTATTACACACTGTCTTTGTATGGGTGTAAATAGATAAAGCATTGATATGTTACTTTATCATTTTGTTTTACAAAGTAAACTTTAAAAAAACACAGGTAATCTTAATCGTTGAATAAAAGAAATACTACTATGAAGGAGAAAATATAATAATAAATATGTAGCTTAGAGGATTTAAATCACTCCTTGAAAATCAAAACCACTGACTGAATTAATAATATAACAAGTTCAATAAGCAAAACAAATTCTTCAACGGAGATACTTCAGTAGTCATATAGAACTAAGAAAATCAATTCTACAGATATGTGATTAATACAGAAATTGATCAAATTTTAACACAGCCAATCAACATACACATGGTCATTCATTCTCGTGTGTTTAAATAAATGACGTATAAACAATCGTTTCCTTTCACATAAAATATTATAATTTATTTCAACTTTTTTACTTTAGAAGCCAAAATGTTTCTTTTGTTTTTAATCTGAATAAATATACCAATGTAACATGCTAGTTTTGAATGGAGTCTAGACATTGATCTATTACTGTCTGGTTTATGAAATGTGCCTAATCATTTTAAGAAAGAAAAAAAAAGTATCTGAAACATGTTAATATATTCAGATAAACTTAAGTATAAGATTATTAAGATTCTTACCTTATCTACATTATTTGAAGCAGGGCTCCCACCTGGACTGTTATGAGAGAACCTTTGATCTCTGGGAATAAGAGCCTTAGGTGCCGTTGGTGACAGGGGTGAAGATGGTTTCTTTTCTTGGGGGGAATAAGGCTTTGAATAACTGTCAGATAAATCCAATGATTTTGAAAGAGAAGAACGACTAAATTCTGAACGTTTTGTAATAACAGGTTGGGCATTAGCTTCTTTATCTTTTTGCTCAAAAGCTTGTGTTATATTCTTAATTTTAGCACTATTTGTTGGAAGATCTTTCACTTTCTTATCATCTTTTTTCTGAGATTCGTTTGCATTGTTTTCCCATAACTTTGCACTACCTCCAAGTGATCTTTGTGTTCTAACAGGTGGCGTTAGTTTGCTTGAAACTGCCTGAACCGATGGCTTACTCTTAACCCAGGAATCATCATCACTTAACACTTTACTGGGTGTTGATTTGTCAGAGAACACACTATCTGTGTCACCTGATTGGTGGCTATTATTAGTCTCAGAATCTGATTGGCTATTGTCCTCCCCACTTGAATCTTGTGCCCATGGAGCTACATCTGCTTTTGACTTCTTGTCCTATAATAGATGGACAACACTTAATGACAAGTTATTTGGACAAAATCATAGATACAAGTCCTGAAATGTAACAAAATCCATCAATACCCATAATAGATACTAAAATAGTTAATATCAAATTGGCAAAAGCATGTCTTTAAAGTATAACATCATTGCTGCATAAAACAGCACAGAAAATTTTTAATAATTTAATAACAGAAATTCCTAAAAAGAAATTCAAATTCTTTATCATTATAGAAGATGAAAAAGCAAATAATGGGCATCTGTCCGATTTCTTATAAGTTAGCAAAAAGAATCTATGACATAATTTTATCTTCACTACATAAGAAGTACACACCTTAGGTTTTGATTCACTCTTTTGGCTACTAGATTTAGATATATAGGATTCACGTGTTTTGACCCCTATACCACTGTCATCATCTTCTAGTGGGTAAAAGTTCATTGGTCCCAGACTACGTCTCTTCTCCTTCTTCTCCATCTTGTGATCTTCGTTATCTAGCGGGTATATGTTCATAGGACCAAGACTTTTCCTTTTCTCTCTGTAATGTAATATCATATACATGTATATACAGACATCCCTGCAACATTACAATGGCAGGCATTAATTTTCAAATGATCCAAATTACAAAATATATTGTTATTCACAAATAGAAAAAGCCTAAAATAACCAGGTTGCTAAGTTCTTTGTTTTCCAGTGAATAATATATACTGAAGTACAAGGCTTATCATTTCTCCCTTAATACAGAGTATCTTTCCTGACTTTTACTTATGATATACATTTAATTGGTCACATTCTCTGGTTTTTTTTTGGCTAGCTGGGATATAAGTCTCTTTGACACTATCAAGGTTGTATCAAATAATTAAGTTGAAGGGGGAAGCAAACTGATATTTTGTACAACAAGTATCCAAAACATGTAGCTCCCTTGTATGAAGAATTAAATGATTATAGCAAGATTTTAACATGATAACTTAGATGCCAACCACATCATATTAGTATTCTAACAATAATATGAACTTGTAAGTTAGGATATTGACTACAAAACACTTGCCCCTCACTACAATCAGATCAAATCCCACAAGGGACATTGGATTAATACATGTGAGGAAGCTATCCATCTAGATTGAACATTGGTGGTTCTACACAGGTGCCTGTTTACTCTTGAAATAATGCACAGAGGGGCACATGGAGTTCCAGTCATGAATGCTATTTCAGTTAACTTACTTTTCCGCCATAATTTGACCAAATGTTTTCACAGGCCTTTTCTCTACTTCCTCTTCTAGTGGGTCACTTTCTAAACGAGAATGTGTAGATTTACGTCGTGACTTCCAATTATTAAAATTCTGTAAAAAAAGTAAATACGTAAAATATAAATATTGGCTATACTATGGATATTCTAGAAGCCAAAGATGTTCAAGATGCTGCGATATGTATAAAAGAGTCTTGTAGGTTATTTTGAGATATACAATATTACATCAATTATGCTACTACATGCAGTTACCCTACATTTAATTACTAGAAATCTAAATGATCCACAGAAACAAAGGAGTTATCTTTAAAAATAAATATTTTCTATGCACATTAAATTAAAAATTTGGACTCCTAAAGAAGACTTTCAAACTTCAATTAACTTCATTTCCGACAAAAAAATTCTACAAACCTTACATTACTTAATAATCATGGCTTATCCGCACAGCTGTATACACAATTCAGTTAAAAACAAATGATTTTCTTTTCTTAAAACATAATGCCTCCTTGGCGCAGACACAAAATTCTAACAAATGGAAGAATTCCAAATAAGGATTTATCTATCAGAAACCAGAAGGTGATTTGTCAATCATTATGAGAAGTCCTAGGGATATTAAATGGTGAATTATTGAAACAAGTTTAGCAACTCCTGACATCAAACATAATGAGCTTGTATTTACATCAACTGAAGGGTAAAAAAATCACAGTCTAATTATTTCTAACTACCATCCAAAAACTTATATTTATGAGTTAATTTAGACACTTTCTTCTGAATAAATTTACATTTTAATTTCTAACCTTATTACAAAAATAAATAACCTCACTAGCAGTGAATGAAACACTTGTTGGTATTTGTGAGATTTGTGAAAAAAAACAAGTTGAGGCAGATTAAGCCGTTATTTAAATCTTACAGATTTTGACCATTGTATTTAAGGTGTACATTTCTCTTCATTAAAACAGCAGGGGTGAGGGGGAGATAGAGGCAATGTAACATTGAAATTGACAGTTACATGATCAGTATTCAATAAACATAGGGTCAAATACAGGTCTACCAACATTCTTTCAGCTCTAACATTTATAACATATCAAAAGGCCATTAATAATACATGTATTATATCTATGTTAACATCTAAGTCTATATTTTGTGATAGCATATATTCTAAAATACCTCAAAGCAAGGGTATAAATTATTATAATATACACTCAAACACTTGGCTGAGACATAACCTTATAAGATTAGCTTGCTGTTTGGCTAAATTAAGTTCCCAGATACTTGACAACAACAAATAAATGGCAAACACAAAAACTATCATATTCCACATCTCCAGATAGGCTAGAGAAAGTTTTCAAAATTTAATTGAGAGATTGAAATATTTTCAAGATAACATTGGATGACATTACAATTACTTACAGACTGCCAGTCTGGCTCATCCGAACTGCCAACACTATCAACTTTTCCTCGCATCATGTTTACTTCTTTAGCCACTTCCATTTGTTTCTTGGCTTGAGCAGCCAAGTTTTCCGCACCTTTTAATTTTATAAACTGTAAAGGATCTGGTGTAGATGTGCTCGTCTTTCTAGTACTGGTCGAAGTACGTCTAGTTGCATAATTGTCTGTACTTCCAGATGACTGTCGTGAATGGTTACCGTAGTAACTTCCATCCATACTGTCAGTAGATGAGGACCTTGTATGAGCATGTGAGCCCTGTGAGAGGTCAGGTGAACTTACATACATACTATCATGTTTGTCATCGGAATACATAGATTCCCCGCTTGCTGTTGACAGTCTGAGATCACGCGGCATCGAGAGCGAGCTCGCACTTCCGTATCTTCTCATTTCTCTCATGTCAGAACGTACTGGCATAGTACCACTACTATCTAGTTCATCAAAACTTGACTCGGACTCACGTTCATAAGATCCAAGAGAATCATAGGAACTATCTCGTATATGTTTAGGACTATCTTTTACCGGACTTCCATTCTTAAATGAATCATCCGATATTACATTCTTATTTCCATGACTATGAACAAGAGCTCCAAAGGCACTTAAATCTAACGCTGGTCCTTTAAATTTTCCTGCTACTGTTTTTCCAAGCCAGTATATTGTCACAGCGACCTGAAAATAGAACACATGTTTATTTGTAATCAATGCAATCAGTAATTATTTCACATTCTTCAAAACATTGTTCAATTATAGTTAAATTACTAACGTCATGTACCAGTCACATTGCTCCCTGTTTTTTTGACACACCTTTAAAGGAACAAATTATGATGGGATGTATAAACTAAATGAAGTTAAGTATATCAAATCTCTATGTCAAACTATCTTATCTCAATCAGGATCACAACATAATTATTTTGTCACAATTGTTACAAGGTGTTTTTTCTCATTTGTTGCAAATTGTCTGTGATACTGATCACATGTTCTGGCAGACTGGTTATGCACGCGATCATTAAGATATACCCGACTGGTTCACAATTAGAAGATTGCTTTTGATGTCACCGACACAAGCCTTTACATAGATCAGTGTATACGTACATGAATACTCTTTTTTATGAACCTTGCGCTTATTTTGTCCTACTTTCATGTTAGAACTGTCTATTGCTTAAGTTTGAATATAATTATGTATGAAGCAGCCAAAATAATAAAGTAATGCCTTGAACATTTATTAATATAAACAACAATGAAACAACATTTTCTCATCTTAATTTTGTGTTATCATGTTTTATGTGAAAATTGGAGGTTTCTTGCTGGTTGTAAAAATGAATATCAGATATTTGTTTACATTGACAACTGTCCGTTTCTTAGAAAGGGGGACAACTAAGATTAGTAGCGATGTCTAAATGCAGTATTTCCAGGATATGTATTTATACTTGGTTGCTGCTCGCCATCATGGCTCGAAGTTGTCCTGGACAATGTCCCTAATGTCCTATTGGCCGCAACCAAGTATTAACCTCTAAATTATACTTCTTTAACTGGTCTACAAAATGTCTACTTTGGTATTTTATTCTGTATAATAATTTAAGTAGCTTATAATGTCTTTGTGGATGACATACATGTATGTTTAACTCCTAAATATAGACAATAAATTTCTTCAGTTAAGTTGTTCTATATTGATCTACCTGTTGTTATTCATAGATTCTGAATCCAAGAACATTCTCTCAAATTCCGTATAAAAATAGTTTTCACTTTTTTTGTTGATTAAAATTCCTGTCTGTCTGTCTGTCTGCCTGTCAGACGATACAGGATCAGAATTTTCTTGTTTTTTAAAAATCCTTAATAATTTACAATTTCAAAGGATATGAGTATGAATTAAAACCACAAAAAGATGAAAGCCACATCATCTTAATATATATATAAAAAAAGTTTAAAACTGGAAATGATGAAACCTGTTCACTGCCTAAAGGCATATGAGAAACACAATCAGTAACAGTTTTCTGCTTTGATGTCCTATAAATACATTAAAAATCAACTCATTTACAGTCCACCTGATGAGGTAAAAGTCATCAATAGTTCAATAATGATTCAATGATAGATATGAGTACATGACTGTTACTGATATATATATATATACACATGATATACTTTTATCTTTCAGTGGGATAATAATTTCTCCACCCCTCGCTGTTTAAACAAACATTTTAACATTCCTATGGGAATGCTCATCATAGACTGATAATGATCATACTTTACAAAATATGGAAACTACGCACTGCTAAAATAAACAACTTTGATAACAGTAAAACATGTCCTTCCTTCTTTAAAACTGTAATCTATATTCTATTATGAAAAAAAAACATTACAGATAAAACCGTATCATAGGCATATGATGTTAGTGGAACGCAGGCAGCACTAACGTTTAATGATCAACTTTATTATTTGTCCAATCACATTGTAGTATTTTTTAAATTTCTTCTAAGTCTAACTTTGGTTAAAGTGTACTTCAACTAAATAAAATTTACTTAATCAGTCGGCTAACGCCTCGGATAACAGTATTTTCCTTTACTGTTACCCACAAACCCATGTGTTATTTATATACATGTACTGTCATTTTAAAACAGAAGACAGTTTTCTTCTCACAGATCTGAAATTCTCATGTAAACATTAAATCTGGCAGAAGACTCTTCTCATGTAAACATTAAATCTGGCAGAAGACTCTTCTCATGTAAACATTAAATCTGGCAGAAGACTCTTCTCATGTAAACATTAAATCGGGCAGAAGACTCTTCTCATGTAAACATTAAATCTGGCAGAAGACTCTTCTCATGTAAACATTAAATCTGGCAGAAGACTCTTCTCATGTAAACATTAAATCTGGCAGAAGACTCTTCTCATGTAAACATTAAATCTGGCAGAAGACTCTTCTCATGTAAACATTAAATCTGGCAGAAGACTCTTCTCATGTAAACATTAAATCTGGCAGAAGACTCTTCTCATGTAAACATTAAATCTGGCAGAAGACTCTTCTCATGTAAACATTAAATCTGGCAGAAGACTCTTCTCATGTAAACATTAAATCTGGCAGAAGACCGACAAACTTGCTGTAATAAACGTGTAATACGCAATAACTCTTATTTCAAGCATTACACACTCAAAGTGTAAAATTCATTTTGAAATCCATAAAATATGTCACATTTACACTAGTCAATCATAAAGCAGCAGTTTTAAGTAGTATAAGATTAAAATCGCCATAAATAATTCACTGTCATTACCATTAAAGAACCAGATACTGTAAGTTACACGCATAAAATATACATCAAGGTCTTTTTATCATTGATGAATTTTAAAGTCATAAGTATTTGCAAGGTAAACAGTAAACAAAACACTACCATATCAAATGGTCAGGAAGAAAACTAAAGTCGACTACAAATGGACAGTACAAGTTTTTCCAAATATTTATGGTTTTACAGTTGTTATCAGCAATAGGGTCAGTCAATTGCCAAAATCAAGATAAAATTTTCACTGTTCTACCCTGACAGATAAACAACATTCCTTACACACATTATAGACAAATAAAATATTCTATGAACTAACTTTTACAATGATCCTATATTCAAATTCTAATGAAATCTTGAAATATCACCTTGACAAAAACTGAGCTTACAACATGTATATGGAGAAGAAGGAAAACATATTTTAGCCTACATGACCTTGACACTACACATTTGACCTAAGTACAGGTCAATAGAAAGTACCAAAATAACAAATATCTAAAGTGCAAAAAGAAATGGTGTGAAAGAGAGAATGATGGAAGGGCAAACCAAGAGAGAATGATTGAAGGGCAAACCAAGAGAGAATGATGGAAGGGCAAACCAAGAGAGAATGATGGAAGGGCAAACCAAGAGAGAATGATGGAAGGGCAAACCAAGAGAGAATGGTGGAAGGGCAAACCAAGAGAGAATGATGGAAGGGCAAACCAAGAGAGAATGATGGAAGGGCAAACCAAGAGAGAATGATGGAAGGGCAAACAAAGAGAGAATGATGGAAGGGCAAACCAAGAGAGAATGATGGACGGGCAAACCAATAGAGAATGATGGAAGGGCAAACAAAGAGAGAATGATGGAAGGGCAAACCAAGAGAGATTGATGGAAGGGCAAACTAAGAGAGACTGATGGAAGGGCAAACCAAGAGAGACTGATGGAAGGGCAAACCAAGAGAGAATGATAGAAGGGCAAACCAAGAGAGAATGGTGGAAGGGCAAACCAAGAGAGAATGATGGAAGGGCAAACCAAGAGAGAATGTTGGAAGGGCAAACAAAGAGAGAATGATGGAAGGGCAAACCAAGAGAGACTGATGGAAGGGCAAACCAAGAGAGAATGATGGAAGGGCAAACCAAGAGAGAATGATTGAAGGGCAAACCAAGAGAGAATGATGGAAGGGCAAACCAAGAGAGAATGATGGAAGGGCAAACAAAGAGAGAATGATGGAAGGGCAAACCAAGAGAGACTGATGGAAGGGCAAACCAAGAGAGAATGATGGAAGGGCAAACCAAGAGAGACTGATGGAAGGGCAAACCAAGAGAGACTGATGGAAGGGCAAACCAAGAGAGACTGATGGAAGGGCAAACCAAGAGAGAATGATGGAAGGGCAAACAGGCAAACACCTGCTTCATGAGATGTTGGCAACATAAAAAACTCAATCTGTTTATATCATTTAAATTTTGATAAGAGGATAAGACAGTGATAAAACTATTCAACACTTGCAAATCAAAGTCCAAACAATGTAAGAGTACAGAAGTAACTTTGCACATGAGTATGCAGCAACAATTATAATTTAACCCTTAGTGAGTGTTTCATCCATACAATCTAACTAGTTTTGCTCTACATTGTTATTTCAATGGTGACATTTCTCAAACTCACAATGGACATTTCCATAGTCATGGTATTAAAAGTACAAATTTGACAGGTTGATGTCATATGGCAACTTGAACACTTAAGTGGTGGAGAAAGACCTCGGGTAGGGTAACCTCCCCCCTCTTCTTCCATAAACTCCTGTATATTATCAAGCAAGACTAGGCACCTGCATAGAACTACCATCCTTCTGTATTAGCAAGCTGGGTACCTTCCAAAGTCCATAATGAGATTCAAATCCACAGACTGTGAGAGGCAAAGATTCAAAGTCGCGCAGGTACTTTAACCATACAGTCAAGGAGACTCCTAGGCAGAGCAAGGATTAAATAAACAACAATTGAAGGTTTGATACAGTTCATTAAATACATGACATTTACAAACTTCCATATCAGATCATATCTACAGACAGTTACCCTCCTACACAAATACCTCATCACTAATTGCTATATATAATGGATTATTAATTGAAAACTTAATAGGACTAAATGATATACTAAAAGTTCTTTATGGGCTAGTGAATATTGTGAAAGTGAAATTTATTACATGAATTATACCAAACACTATATCAGAAAGCAGGGGAATATCACTGTACATTAGTTTTTTTAGGTCCATTTGACAAGAAAATGGACAGAAACGGGTGGCCTTTGAACCTAAACTCTATGAAGGAAAGCAGCATTTATGACAGGACCTTGAAACATGAAATACTTGTTGAATTGCTGAATGCTCTTTATTTTATTTTTTTTACTAACAGTAAAAAGAACTCAAAAGTTCATCAGATTACCGAATTCAAGAATTCCCCATCATTTGTACCTAAAATTCTTATACTATAAAGGTCAAGTATTATAACTGTAGAATTAATTACCAAATTTTGACATCCTAGTTTCTCTTTATGAAATTCTCAAATAAACAAACAGCTACTATAATCCAATTGTTATGAACTTTGCTATGGTTTAACCAATTAAAACTCAATTAACTACATGTATCAGGTGAACACATGATAAAAATGTCAACATGGAATTCTACATTCCTTGATCCCCCTGTACTGTACTGAAAATATTTGTCATTTGTCAACAGAGACTTAAATAGTATCATAGTGAAAACTTTCAATTGGCTTAAACATTATTTATTTAAGAAAAGTTCAACTTATATGAACCACTTGGTGTCTGCTTCCTGGAACTAGCCATATCCTGTCCTGGTACCATATGACCTTTATAGAGGTATTGTGGCTTAAATTCCAATAAAACAAACAAACAAACAAATAAATTATACAGAACCAAACATTTAGGTAAGTTTTGTTTTGATTTTGAAGTCAGCAAAACAAAATGGATCCGCAATAATCAACAACATCACTCTTGGGATTATTTTTGTAGGCTCATTGATCAAACCAATCATACTAATATAAGTTCATTCAGTAATTATACATGTTAATGCTTTTTAACTTAAATTACAAATGTAATCAAATTAAATTGGATATTAAAACAGAACAAAACTGTTCTGTTCTGATATTAAAACAGAACTCATCAAAATGAGGGCTTAACACCTTGTCATAACTGATTAAACTAAAAACTGATTAAACTCAGAAATCAAGTTTTGACAGTATTTATATGGGTATGACAGGATATATAAGGTGTTAACTATGACTTTGTTAGTTATAACTAAAGCTGATCCTTATTTGCACTAAAATATAATTAATTAAACAGTAAATCAAATGTGTCAAGAACATCTTTCTATGACGTAAGTCATTAATGTATCAAAATTTGTTAAAAGATGCCATTTATATGAAATTTACCTAATTAACTTGTAAATATGATTATGAAGAAGACAAAGGTATGCCAAATATGTACATAAACTTCCTCTATCATGTTTGTTAAATGTCAGATGACAATGTTAATGAAGGCCAGCCAGACAAAAATAATATGACAATCAAATGCACTTGGAGAAGACAAATTACCTTTCTTTATAAATGAAGGATATTGAAATAAGTCACAACCAGCTGTTAAATGATGGGAGTTATTATCTCCTGATTGAAATATGTCATTGTCACCTGGCAGAGAAGAATGAATGGTCTTTATAAATAAATTTAGCAGCTTTAACCATCATAACTGTCTTTGGTATAATTCCGGTTATGATCAAAGTAATGCACCATTTGGCTTTAGCCTCCCTTACTGTAGCAGACTTATAGATGAGTTTAGATTATACATAATTTATTTTAGTTTGATTGTGTTGCAAGCTACAAGTTTATTGAAATACTTTTGAATCCGTTCCTGGAACCAACGAGAAATGACTTGCCCCTGAAGTTTTAGCACATCCTGCTACAGATACACAAACATTCAGTTTAATAGCCTTACTCTAAAATTAAGAATATTTGGGGTTTTCCCAGCTAATCAGGGAGGAGGGGCTTCGGAATTAAGCGCAACAGGTTGACTTATCTAATGTGACAGGCAGTACACAGTAAGGTTATAACAGTAAACGTTTGTTTGTACCAGGGTAATAGCATGGAAAAACCCACATTTGCTGAGTTCCGGGTAACATCTATTGGACACTACCTTTATTTTGATTTCCAGAACGCAATATTAAGCAGTTATATATTTACTATTCCTCTGTAGAGTCTGATAAAAATAAGTCTGATTATGCATTCAAAAAGTGCAATGACAACCCTTTTAAATACACACAAACCTGTTGACAGGAATACATAGAAACAAAATTAAAACTAATAATTCTCAAGAAACAATATTACAATATAAAGTACGTAGTGAACTTACTTTTTAAAGAAAATCCATTAATTAGGAGACATTAAAATTTCTACACAAGTGGTGTGAAATGTTGGCATGATGGAAGCCTTCAAGCATATGACAACAGCTACAGTTGTATCAAATATTATAATTAACTTGCTGGTATGTTTTCCCCCCTCTAGCACACCTATAACCTCATAAATATATAACTGTGAAATAATATTCATTAACAAATCTATCTGGACAATGTTCATTTTTCACAGGTGTTGCACAATCACCACTATACTGACCACAGTATTTACACATTAAATGAAAGAAAAATAACTGTTTAGTTATGAAGTCAAGTAAATACATTTAAACACATTTATAAACCAAACAAACTTTGTTTTCATTATGTAATAAAACAAATTTCCAGCAAAGAAAGTCCACTTATTCTAAAGTAACACTTAAATAATATCACTGAAAAATTTTTTCGTTAGAGACCATATACAATGCTGCTGCAAAATTGTTCTTAAGTTATTAAGACTGTTCCTGTGCAATCTTTTCAAAAGCTTTAATTTTTAATACAAATGTTGTTACGTAATATGTGGTCCTGGTAAAAATGTAAATATGAAATAAAATGGTAAAACTCACAAAAGATGGTGTAGGACAGTTAAAATGACATTCTGAATTTGCTGTTAAAATGTATTAACTTCTCAAAGTTTTGCATTAACCGTTAAAATCATAAAGACATTTTGCACCCTAATTGTACATAAATCAAACTTTGGACTATTTTGGCGGACTATCACCTAACAGTGTAATAGCTCATTTAGAAGAATGTAAAAACTTTGCTTGAAGAGGAATGTTACACCTTACACAGTCCATTGAGGGCAAACACATTGTAATGTCAGTACTACCATCATTTGTTTTACTCAAATTACCATTAAGGACCATGTAAGGTCATGACATGGTTATGAACACTGGTTGTGATAATGACAGACCTGTGACAGGCCTATACCATCACCTATATACCAGCCAGCACTGTTGAATACCTGACACTACCAATAAATACCTCGAAATTCTTAACAGAACTTGATGAGAGGTTCACATACACTACAGGTACATAAATTCAGAGGGGTTCACTTACATAAATTCAGAGGGGTTTGAGAGCAATACATAAATTCAGAGGGGTTCATGTACACTACAGGTACATAAATTCAGAGGGGTTCATGTACACTACAAGTACATAAATTCAGAGGGGTTTAAGTACAATAAATAAATTCAGAGGGGTTTGAGTACAATACATAAATTCAGAGGGGTCTGAGAACAATACATAAAATCAGAGGGGTTTGAGTTCAATACATAAATTCAGAGGGGTTCAACTGTACACTGCAGGTGCATAAATTCAGTGAGTTAAAGTCCAATAAATGAAATCAAAGGGGTTCATGTACGGTAAAGGTACATAAATTCAGAAAGGCTTCAAGTTTATAACATAAATTCAGAAGGGTTTATGTACACTATGGCTTCAAGGCCATTACATAAACTCAGAGGGGTTCATGTACACAATATATAAGTACATAAATTCAGAAGCGCTCAAGTGCTGTAATAAATTCAGAGGGGATCATGTACCTTACAGGTACATAAATTCAAAGGGGTTCAAGTTCACTACATGTACATAAATTTAGGGCTACAAGTCCATTTATATACATCAATTCAGAATAGTTAAAAAATCTCGAAAAAACATGAAGTAAAATGGTGAAAATTGCGAACTTGGTTTGACTGAGTGCAAGATACACATGAACATTTCAGGTATACAGAATCAAAATAATAACAATGATACCATCAAAATAGACTTAAAAGCAGAATGTACAAAACCTCAAAATAACTCAATTCTTTCAATACAAATTTCTTAAATACCTTTTATGTCAGAGCAATTAAATATCCAGGCAAATTATCAATAAGTACAAAACAATACAATAAACTGATAAGGAAGTATTGGTATTCAGAATATTGCAAAAAAAAGTTGTTAATGACGTACTGAAAAAGGCAAATAAAAAAGTTAATAACCGACACAAACTGTATATCAGTTTACAGGAAATCAACAATCAAAGGTTTGTCAACCATAAAATTGTGGTCATCACCTCTGGTATATGTTGACCGTCAAATACATGCAATTTATGACCACAAATGTGGCAGTTAATAATGTGCATAAAAATGGACAAATGCAGTCATTAAGGTACATGTTCAATAAGGAAAACATAACATAACAAGTGTAGGGTTTCAATTTTATGTCCTTTGATGTTAACCGCCCATTTATGCACACAGTGGTCAAATAAAGAGAGAAAAAATAAAACATTGTAATCCGTAAATTAATTGAAATTCTTAATAACAACCCATTTATGCAAACATAACATAACATAACATAACATAATATTTATTCAGCATTAAATGTTACAACATTTATAGCCATTTCAATATACAATACAAACATATAAGGGCAAGTACATGGTTAACAGAGAATTATATACAAATGATTTATACAAATTAATCTTAAATTATTATTTTTTAACAGAGTGAACATAATTAATTGTAAAGTATTTCCTTAACAATATTTTTCATCATTATTGCCATTTATCTGTCGTGTTATTTCTATAATAAAACATATTACAAAGAATATATTTTCTTGTTACGATCAACATTATGTTTATTGAATACATTTTTGTAAAACAATTCAAATATGGAGATCCATTTCATTGTGTTTACATTAACTTAAAATACTTACAAAAGATAAAAAGAAAACAAAGCAGTGAACATCAGGTTATGATAATGAAATTCGTTTTGGAATAAAGAAGAATTATTGCATATGGAAAGCTTTGTATATAAATTTGCTGACATTCAAAATACTTTTAACAGAGTCTAAATTCATAAGTGAGATAAATTTTTGCTTAGTAGGCCAATGGCAAAAATATGGATTGAAGTAGGTTTTTCTTAAGTTAGTATATTTTGGGCATACTAGAAGAAAGTGGTACTCGTTTTCTATTGCATTCATATTACAATTTGAACATATTCTTTCATTTCTGGGAATATTTAAATGTCTACCTTTTTCAATCATTAAATCATGAGATGATAGTCGGAATCTTGTCAGTGCTATTTTAAATTTACTATTAGGTATTACATCTAAATATCGTTCTACTTTTAATTCTTTCTTATACAAGCTATATGACTGTAATCTATTTGAAGTTCTAATTTCAGCATCCCAAGATTGTTTATATATATCAATTATTCTTTGTTTTATAGTTTGTAAAGATACGATGTCAGCATTTTGGGATAGCCAAATGTTTGACATACCTATTACAACGAAAATTTGTTGAACATGTCCGACCCAATTAAGACCATTATAGTTATGACCATCATTAAAATCATCTTTAAGCATATTGTATGTCATTTTAAGTAATTTATTATCATCTGATTTTACTATTCGTATCCAAAATCTAATTAAATTTATTTTACGCTGTATCATCATAGGATACCTTCCTAGTTCACCATATAATGCAACAAGATTTTGTACTTTTACGAACGTGTAATATTTTTTCGCATGAATTTATTATGAATCACTTCTATATCATTTGCACTATGGTATCCAAATATTTCTGAGCCATAATTCAAAATTGATCCTACTAGACTATCGAATAAGTTACATTTTTCTTTTGTATTGAGATTTAATTGGTTATAAATAATAAATAAATTATGAAGTGCATATAGAGAGTGTTTTGCTATGTGTTTTTGTGTTCTATTCCAGTTGCCGTTTTTAAATAGGGTTATTCCTAAGTATTTGAACGAATCCACGATTTCTAACACTACGTTATTAAAAATGAAAGAATGCGTTGTTTTTCGTCCTTTTTCGAAAATAACTATTTTTGTTTTAGATGTATTTACTCTTAAATCCCACAGACCGCAGTATAATTGTAAGTCATTAAGTATTGACTGTAATGCATGTGGTGTTTCTGCAAAAATGACAGCATCATCGGCAAAAAGCAATAAATATAATTTGACGTCATCTATAGAACAGATCCCGTCTATGTTACTATTTATATTCAAAAGAATGTCATTAACGAAAAATAAGAACATCAGACTGGAACTGGGATCTCCCTGTTTAACTCCAATGTTTGACGTGAAAAAAGTTGAGTTTTCTGATTTATATCTTACGCATGCTTTCACTGTATTATACATAGCTCTTATAGAATTAACAAATCGGGAGCTTACATTTTCTGTTATTAGTTTATGAAATAAATGAGATCTCGTAATTTTATCGAAGCATTTTTCGAAATCTATAAAACAACAATATAATTTTTTCTTTAACGATAAAGTTTTAGCTATAATTGAATGTAAAATATAGACGCAATCAATTGTTGATTTACCTGCCTGAAAGCCAAATTGATTTTCAATGATTGTTTCGTTTGTTTGGGTCCAGTTCGTCAAGCGGTTTAACAGAATTTGAGAGTAGATCTTTGATATAATATTAATTAGAGTTATTCCTCTATAATTGTGTGGGTTTATGCAAACAGTGGTAAAACAATACGATAGAGAGAAAAATAAAATTTAGTAAGTTCGTAAACTAACTGACATCTTTAAATCCCTGGCTAATCTCTCTACAATAAGTTCTGACTAAGATCCTATTTTAGAATGGGAGAGTCCCTAAATTACTATATACATAACTAGTAGCTTTACCACTATTAAAAACATATTTCATCAGACTTATTATTTTGTTTTATGGTTTTCATATACATTTTTACCACACTACAAAGTCAAGTTCACATTTGATAGTTAAATACTGATCTACCATGCATTGATGTTATAATTTTCAATTATTGATCAAAGTAGATAAAATAAAGGTCTATTTAATTTTTGTGAAAAACTTCTCCTCCAGCTGCCTTTTTAGGAGCATCACCAATAGTACCCGGTCTGGACCATCTGTTTTATAATATGTTCCTTGTTGTCTATGTATGTAATGTATTCTAGGCTTAATGAGGGTCCATCCACCCTTTCAGGTACTGAGAGTACGGACCTCGTTCCTGCTTGTCTCCACATAGCAAGGCCTCAAATACCAGGAGTTTGAAATTCCAAAAGTCACAGTCTCCATTATTACCAGAGGGACCCGAGGGTAGGGGGTCATAAATGCATCCAGATTAAATTTCATAAAATAGTAATGTGTAGATAACTTACATTTATTGCTCTTCTATCAACTTCTTGTTTCAAAAAATATTCATTCCTGAAAATACACAAGAGAGTAAACTGAGATAAATTTCAAATATAATATGCATTTTTTTTAAATCTTCAAGAAAATAATTCAAAAATGCTTGTTTTTCTTATCTAAAATGTACTATTTTGCAATAAATTGAGAACAAAAAATTTAAATGCTAGAAAGAACAATATTTCTCATACATAATCATCATACATGACCTTTGTGCATTAATACTGTGCACCTTAAAGTGAATTAACTATTTTCACAGTGTCAGAGTTACAGCCCTTGTTTTCACAGTTTCATAAACTACAAATCTTAGAAATTTGTCATGTATTTTGTGCAAGGTTATGACATACTTTTATTTTTATTTTAATATAATTTCATATTATTTTCATGTAAATGAAAAACAGAAACATGCCATACACTCTCATTCCAGACTAACTTAAATTTCATCATTTAAAATGCCTTCAACATTTAGTTTAGTTACAAATATGACATCGCTGATGATTCTGTGTCAGAATCTCACATATATTGCCCATATATAAGCTAGCACAATATTTCAACTCCTAGTTCAAATAAATTTAGTCTGTGCTCTCGCATCTGTTCCTTGAATCAACCAGTACTGAGTAATGTATGTAAAGTTTCTTGCTCAAGGAAATAATGGCTTGCCCCTGACTGGGTTTGAACCCATGCCGCCAGCAATCCTTAGATTACTAGTCTGACTCGGCCAAACAACCATCAGATGAAATCAACTCTATGAAGTAAATGTTTACCTAAGAAACACATATACAATCAATAATAATCAAGAGTAAAAAAGTCCTTATATAACAATCATTTATGTGCATCCATAGCAGTTATTATTACATGCATGTTCACGTTGCATTGTCCCTTACTCCATATGTCAGACAGACATAAATATTTCAATAGCTTCAGACATAAAAAGTTTATATAGGAAACTATCAATAAATTAATGGTGATTTTGAAATATGGTTTACACCCTGCCGAATAAAGTACTCCAAATTTTGTCTACTTGTACGCCCACATAAATGCACACTAACATTCCATTGTTTGCCTTAAATATGCAAAAAAATTATAATTTCACATTTATTAAAAATTCAGTACAATTTTTTTTTCATTTAAACGTCACTTCAAATTACCACACTGTTATGAGTGATCATTCCAAAAAAAAAAGTTTACAGTTACAATATCCAAAAGAATGATTATTTTATTATTAATTAAATAACCATAGATAAAGTCAATTTTTTCTTACCAAATGTCACCAAATAAATCCTAAATTTCAAATCAGGTGATATCCAGAGTACAGACTTGCAATCAATATTATTATTTATACCAATATTTAGTTTGAACTTCTCAAATTCCAACTTGTATGACTACACAGGTTTTAAATCAATAAATGTAAGACCTAATTGGTAAAAATCACTGTACATTACTTTATATATCAAATAAATTGTCGAAAAATCTTAATCTGTCTAATTTGAAATATACGTATTCAAAATAAACACATGCCTAATTATTATTTCCAATTGATCAAATTTTATCCAATTTAAATTAATCGTATTAATTTTCTACCTTCGACAACTAACCACAGACTACCAAACAATATAACTTTACGATATGCGACATACGCTAATAATAATCGTTGAGCTGAGTGCGACCGTTCAGGGTCGTACAGGTAGCTAAAACACGTGTCAGCGAGACTAAGGTATGCATAAATTAAAGAGGCATTTGTTGATATCAGAGATAAAAACATTAAAACGTTTTATGACTTCACAGTTAACGTCTCTATATAGTTCCAAAGTAAGGCTTAACAGATTAAAATTTATTCAACCATAAAATGTTAATACTTTCACCCTTTTAGGAAATCGTACTTCAAATCAATACATGCAAAACAAAACAAAACAAATAAGAAACCATTGTCCTAGCTTTGTAAAAATAAAATTTTGCCCATAAATTTACTGCAAAAAGCATTAGTTAATTGGTAACTGGTCTTTAAAGTTAAAACTATTAAAATAACTTAAAGTTATAAAGACAACATAATATGATAATAAATAATACAGATCAAAGACAGACTAAATATTTATGGATATTTTAAAGGTGTCTAAGGAATTAAATATATAATTATTCTATATTCTCATTCGGCTGAAAATAGATTTATTGTTTATATCTTTAAGTGCTATGAAGTGACAATAACACGCTGGTCTATTCTGCTGGAAATTCCATAAATGTACAAAGACCAGGGGACGTATTTATATCTTGAAGAAAAAACCCTAAGGGGCTTTATGAAAATGGGGGGGGGGGGGGGGCTCTTACTGATTCAAAGGCAGCTAAGTCTATTACACATATATGTATTTATATGAGATCATTGGTGATTGATTATCAAGTGTTCAATCAATTTTTTTATATAAGGAAAAGTTTTTTTTGCCTTTAGTCTTAATATGTCAATGGTCATACATGTATTAATCAATACAAATGATAATTATTACATAAACACTTAACAAATATTAATATGCCATACATTCATTATAAAATATTATGCAAATGTCAAAAAACTTAAATACCTGGAAATTAGCCAGGACTCTGAATCAATTTCTTACAGCACTTTTATATTGAATAAATATAAAATATTTCATGTCCTTGATGTTTACAACATGCATTTATAAATCCAGAAATATGCCTCAATAGTTTGGTTGTTAAGATGACACTGTCCTCAAGTACAGATTTGAAAAAGGATTTCACTAAAATTGAAATATTTATTTACGGGCATAAAAGCAGGCAGTTATCAGGCTCGATATACATTATCCCTGCTTGTAAACATCTTTATAAGTACTTAATGCACATTTATATGCAATCTTTACAACTGAAATATTTCAAGTGATGTTTTACAAGTTTATATTATCAGCTAAGCAATACA